>NW_019385149.1:62423-85009 GCF_000671375.1 Centruroides sculpturatus | reverse complement strand
GGAGGAGAGGGAGAAGGGAAATGATACTAAAACTTAACTTACGTAACATAATGTAACAATAAGTTAAAAATAACTTAGAAAAGATAAAAAAATTAGTGTTGTTTTATATATATACAGTATATATATAAATTATTGTTGTTATATATATATATATATATGTATAAATTAAAATATATATATATATATATTTTAATTTTTATTCACTGCTTTTTGCTTTCTTTCCTTCACTTCCACCAGCACTTTCACTGCATAGAGGTCGCTTGGTAAAATATCTATCCAAAGAAGTTTGGCTTTGCCTACTTTTTAAAATGTACTAAAATGACTTAGGCAAATGTCATTAAACTGAGCAGCAATACGGCCAGTGTGAACCTTTTCGGAATGTTTCTTTTCAATAACATCAGTCACTTTCTGATAATATCTGAAGATTTCCTTTATCGAGCGACATCCACTACGAAGCAAACACGCGGACTGAGACCAATGAACAGAAGTGAATAAAAAATGGCGCTGCGAACTAATGTAACGTCGTATGGTGAGTTTTTGTTCGTATCGTAGAGCAAAAATATGTTCGAATTTCATGTCGTATCCTGAAAATTTCGTATTCTGGGGAGTTCGTATCTTGAGGTACCACTGTATTTATTAATGCTGTATTGACTAGAGTTGTAAATCATTCTATAACTTATGACAACTGCAGCATTTATTATTTTGATATAGCATATATTAATAGAACTCCAACAATTTCTGATTAGGAATCAGGAATTGTTGGAGTTCTATTAATATATGCTATAAAGAAAAGAGAACTTAATATAGATCTTTGACGAAAACCTAAAATTGGGAAAAATTCCTGAAAAGTAAAATCTGACACAGTATTTTCATTTTACATTTACATTTTACAAATACCAGAATTACATTTTCTCTTCATAAGTTTTCCATTAACGATCTTTATCTACATATTGTAAGGTCTATAATCACCCAACAATCATTTAATACATCACGTTTTTACGCCTTCGCAATGTTTCAGATTCACCAAAAAATTTAACAGGAAATAGAATAAAAGGGACTCATCTAGAAGTTACAACACAACCAAATGATTATGAAATGGTATAAAAAATTGTCTGTTTCTGCAAACGGCAAGTAATCATTAAAATATATCAAAGACAAGTCTGTCCAATAAGGATCACCATTTATTTTGCGTTTCAGACATACACAGTAATGGCAACAGGCCTTCCTTTTTAGGCTACATGCCGCCATAAGGTAAAAAAGTCCTTTAAAAAACATAAACATCCAATTAAAAGTAAAGGAATCGGTGACACAGACGTCTTACTTCTTATCCATCTGGCCAATGGGTGGTTCTGCTTTATATCTATTAAAAAAGCGCTGGAATATGTAGATTTTGAAGCTGCCCCCTGGCGACGGTACATTAAAATTTCTTTTTGTTGAATTTCTCCGTCCGTATTTTTTATTTTGAATACATAAAGTAAAATTATTATAGTCATTGGAGAGGTTGCGGCTGAAGTTTTCGTGAAAGTCGAGCGCTCGACTCGACGTTCACGAAAACTTTGAGATGAAAACTTCGGCCGCAACCTCGCTATTACCAGAGATGGACAATCGGAGTCGGAAGTCGAATCTTTTTATGGGAGTCAGAAGTCTGAGTCGATTTTAAAAAATACCGACTCGCTAGTCGGGAGTAGTGTATTTTTCCGCCGACTCTCCATCTCTGGTCATTACATCATCAACATTAAATTTTATTTGATGAAAAGAGTGTTTATGCTATTTTACTTTGATTTTGTTTTAAATTTAATTGCGTACTATCGAACAAACTTAGTTTTATTAGAATAAAAGGCGCCTTAATAAAATGATAGTTCGATATGCTTTTAAAGTGTAAAGGAAGCACAATTTTTACAAAAAGGGCCTGGTCTTTAAAAAGTTGGGAACCACTAAATTGAGTGTAATTTTTGAAATTAGCTGTCTCTGGTGATGAAACCTGACTATATCACTTCGATCCTGAGATATAGCTAACGTAATATGGAAATCATCATCACCATCATCAACTACTGTAAAGAAGACTCCATCAGCTGGAAAGGTAATAGTTAACTTTCTTTGATTGCCAAAGGAATAGTGCACGAATATGGTCGCTGAATACAACAGGCCAGACAGTACTACCTGTCAGTTTTGCACAATATTATGTCTTTCCACAATATTGCGTCTGCAGAAATGCTTCATCTCCATGCCAATAATTGGCACCACCATGGCAATGCGCACCAGGATGTTGCTAGGATGCTGACTGACTTTTTGGTCAAGCAAAACATCTTACACATTCCTCATTCACCACGGAGCCTAGATTTGATATCCCGTGATTTGGCATTCCTATATTTCTAGTACTGAAGTCAAAGTTACGCGGAACCTATTTCTCGTCCAGTAGCTAAAGCATCCCAGGCGATCCTGGAAAACATTTCAAAAGTACTGCATATCTTCAAGAACTGGTGGAAAAGACAGGAGGATATTAAATTCTATGGGAATATTATGGAAAAAATAGTCGCTACAACCCGTTTTTTCATTTTTTCATCCTAAGGATACTAGTGAATCTTTTTAATTACACCAATCACGAGTTCGTCTATGTTTACACAATGGGATGACCGGATGATGAGGGATGAAATTCGACATATCCAGAATGGACATAGCATGAGAAATTCCGGAATTTCTTGGCCGGATTTGATTCCGGGCCATCAGAGCAATAAGCTGGCGCCTTAATTACTTCAATCATCTGGCAGCGAACTCCAGAGTGATTACAATGTAAGAAAAAAATCAGTCTCAATTTGTTTTGACTTGTCCTCGTAAAATGAAAATATATCTGGAATATCGAGAGTAAAATCTTATAATAAAATACAATTCTGATGATAAAGTTATGTTCACAAAAATTCTATTCAGATAATGTTCAATCGCTTCTTATTACTTTCGTTTAGATTTAATATATGGTATAAGAATGTATGATTTTTAATAAATAGATCCAAATATAAAAATTTTCACGACACGATGTTAAACGATCGGATTTAATTTTTAAAAAATGAACAATCTCACTACAGTATATCGATAATATTTGATCGGATTTATTGTCATTGACATTCTTGGAACAAATTGAATTTAAACAATTGAATTTTTAATTAAAAAATCAATAAAATAGAATTTATAGTGTCTCGGCAAATTATAAATAATACATGTTTTCTTATAGGAATCCAAGTCTTATATCTCAAAAGAATTAGGATATTCAGATTTGTATCAGGTTCAGAAACAAATAAGCACATTAAATTGTTTATATTGTTTATATCTACCCGAAACTAGGGTAGAATTAACTTCACTAAACTAAGAGAGCAATTCTTTTCGCGAAATTTTCCACAAGATATTTTGCAAATTATATGACACAATCTGTCGCAATAGGAAATCAGTTATCATATACAGTATCTTGCAACTTTGTGACGTTGACGTACCAGTTAAACTCAAAACAATGACGTCATAAAATTCCGTAAATTCTCGTACGACTAAAATATCCCGGGGTTAGAACCGGAGTCTCGAGTAATGCGGAAGTAGAGCACGGTCAAGGTCTCGAAGATCATTGACTCCAAACACAAGTGAAACTGTTACTCGCCGGCAATTAAATTTTTATTTTTATGAAAATATCCATCGTAAACTGTACACGTTGCAAACGTCTTAAAATAAACAATAAATAAATGTGCGAAAACTTGAAATAAATAAGAATTGATGTAGAATGATTCTGAAAGAATTAATTTAAAATATTTAAGATTTTAAAAATAATTATTAAATTAGATACAAAATTAGTTTCTACTACCTATATCATGCACGGTAATTCTGTATATTTTAGAGAGAAGCCGTATTGTGAATAATTCGAGTTGATGACGGCATCACTATTGCTTTTGACTTTTAACATGAAGGGTTTGCTTCGTGCTAAAAACAGAATATTGTACAATATGTCATTATAGAAGCATTCCAACTAGAAATAAGAGTATTAAAGTTTCTTACAAATGATAACGTTCTTATTCAGCAAACGTTCTCCGCAGAATCGATCGTTTCCGGGTCCAAAACCATCTAGAGATCCTTGGTCGATGCCTATGAAATCATCGTCATTGCATACTTCGCCACTATTACCATCTTCAGAAGGTATTCCGAAAGAGAACGAATTAGGATTTTCTAATTCCCATTTAATAGAACAAAAATTTTCTTCCACTCGAACACACGCTGTATATCTCAAATTACTTAAGTAGCGAACTCGGCCTTTTAATTTAGGTCCAAAATTGAAACTGCGTATAGTCTCACTAGGGCTTCGGAAATACTGAACGCATCCTGGAGGAGCTGCAATAATGCAATTAAATTTAAAAGTAAGCAACTGACCAATTGAGAGAACCGATGCACAAATGCTTTACAACAGACAATAGTAATTGAAACTAATACTGCAGAAACTGAAATATTACAATGGCATATCTTATTAGATTTAGAGATGATGCTGTCTGCATCGCAAATGCTATCGCAAAGAATGCATTATATCGTAAGATTTTGAATAAAACTTACCCATATCCAGACTGTTGCACTGGATCATGCTGATTTTGACTTTCCATTTTCTGGCTACCTTGTCACCATTGCTGACTACACTCAACACTACAGGATTGCCCGATCCTCTTCCCATATCAATGTACACTATATAAAAAAATTATAGTAACTTACACAAAAAATGTTTTAATTAACAGTAAATAGTATAAAAATATGAATAGTAACGATCAAAAAATAAATAAATACTTACAGTGTTGGCCGCCATTTTCGCCACATAAAATAGGTAAATGCTCCCCAACTGTGGTTCTTACCATAAACGAATCCCATGCGCACATGCCCAGAAAGTCCGGTTGAGCAAGTGTAAACTCGAGAAAGTCGAGTCGAAGTTGGCATACGTTGTCTTGTTTTTCTACAGTTACTTGACAAGTATCTGTACCATTTTCGCTATTTGGATAATTAGGATTAACGAAGAGAGTATTGTTTTGCGTAGTCACTCCACCACACGTAAAACGCACTGAACAGAAACGAAGATAATGTAAAAGAATAAATGATTACATGTAAACAATGTAATTAAGTTGTACTCACAGAAACAACAGACTCCCAAACCACTTGCACACGTTCCCATATTTAATCCTTCTCTTCGAGCACATTCCGAAGATGTGATACATACACCCTGATCTCCTCTTTCACCTTGACATGCTGAATTCTGTAAACGGACCAGCGATAGGATATCTATAAAAGGTTAAAAATTTACGAATAAAATATCAGATCAATGAAAACTAAATGCATTTAATTTGGAATAAACAAATATACAAAATGGACTATATAAATGACAATTAAAACTAACTTACAATAAGCGTTTTTATCATAATTAATAATCATAAATTAAAATAGATAATAGTAAATTTAGCGATAGTCTCGTACAGCAATGTGGAAAAGATAAGACCAAAGGTGGAAAGTAAGCTTAATCAGTTTCCATCCAGTAAACTGCTATAAAAACAGTTAAGCTCAATAAAATCTTAAATTCTATTGAATATAATTTCAAGTGACAGCATGCTTAAAAATCATGCTCAACACGATAAATAGAACAAAATGGATTCAGAACATGACCAGTTTTAGACTAAATTAACATTGTGTTTTAAATTCAAGATTATTAAATTATCATAAGCCTTCATATTAAATAACTTATTATTCTACACTATACAAAAGCATATAATCTTACATCTCATTATGTTTGTTAAATGTATGAGTTTAAACTGAAAAAAGTATAAAAACTGACGGGCAAATCCATAAAGGAAATATGAACACCTTTATTATAAATTATTACTAAAGCTATATTAAACAGCGTATTATATAGATTTTATGTAACAATACACGGTACTTACTTAAAGGATTTTGTGCGTGACAGGTAACCACAAACAATAACAACAAACACACGAAAGACTTCATCCTTTCTGTAAACAAGTGAATATGAATAAAAACATGATGTAATGGAAGTTATATTAAAATGCATTACCTGTTTAAGTAGAGGAACAGATGATCCGAATGTTATCCCGACATCAAACTCGGAATTTTGAAATGTTTTCGATGATGTCAGACTATATATAAAGGCCGAGCAAGCAGGGGTACTCGGTCAACATTCTCTCAAAGCCTTAAAGGCAGAATGTAACCTGGAAGTGTTAAAAACAGGAACAAAAAAGAAGCGCCTGTCTCGAAAAATAAATTTAAATCTCCAAACAAATAAATGCATTTAAAAGTAGATTGCATCTTGCATACGTCAGTATGTTAATGCCACATATTTAATTAAAATGAGATCATAAAAGAAATTTTTTCCTAAAGGTTAGTTTTTTCGACTGTTTGGTTGCCAAGTTTGATCTAATTTGTTTACAAAAATTAGGTCGAATGAAGATGTTAATTTAGGACTTCCGTAATGTCGAGGTTATTAGGTTATTCGATTTACCGGAAACGACCTTCGATCCCAGTTTTAAACAAAGTTAGAGAGAGAGAAAATTGTTTTAAGGTTTTTAATCATCATTAAAAATCTTGTAAAAGGTCGATTAACACCTTTTCATAACTTCCTGTTCTTCGTGTGGAGAGTTTTGACAGGTTTTTGCCATGTTCGTACCAGTTGATAATTCGAATAAAAACTAGAATTAGTCTATTTAACTTTCGTTTAGATTCAGTTTGCTGTTTTAATTTACGAGTATCGAGTTTTTTGGAGGATAGTAGCATCGTTCAACAATATTGCATCGATTTTCTAAGCTTTCGTCGTGCATGCGGATGTTTATAAACAGAGCTGTGCCAAATTCTACTTTTTGAAGTGGCATATTTAGGGCGGTTTAATTTTGACTGTGATGATCCATTAAAAAATAGGGCCATAAGCAATTAAATATGACTTTAAGTAGATAATTTTTTTTGCTTCTGCATGTCATTTTATGATCTATGGCTTCATCTAGAAGGTATCCTAACAACAATTAATTCAGTCTATACTTGTGGCATAACCCATGATATGGTATTATTAATACATCTATTATTTAATATTGGGATTACAAAATCATTTTAAACATTTGCAGCTTCATCTTAAAAATATCAAAGGATTAAAATCAAAGAAACATTTTGAAGAAAACATAAGGAATATTAAAAAATATTCCCTTCAATGATGTTGATTTTAATCTATAGAAATAATATGAAAATTATTATATACCATTGCACATTATACTATATATTATAAATCAAGAAATATTATATATATTATATTCAACTCAATGAAATATTAGACATTAAATTTATGCTGTTAAAAAATTCACTGCTTTATGAATCACACAAGGAATCAAGATTTATATTTTAGATCAAATGTTTTTATGTAGTCAATAAGTTAGTTAATTCTCTCACATTAAATAGTGGATTTTCCAATTATTAAGCATTAGTGTTTCTTATAGTTTGACAAGCAGAAAAATAATTTTATATGAAACTAATATTAATACTTAAGATAGCTTAAATAAATATAAAAACTTAGTAGCTATAATGCAATCAATAACCTTCAAATAGAGATATGTAAATGAAACTTGCATCAATAGCATGTTTTCTATTCCAAAATTAATTAATTCATTCTAATTTAACATTCTAGAACAGCAATGGCAAGCCTGGAGCAGGTCAGAATTCATCTGGAAGGCAACATGTAGGATTTATTTTTCACTGAATAATATTTGAAGTAATAAATAATGACTATAGTAGTCTATTGATATTATAATCATTCAAATACACAAATTCTTCCTAAAAAAGTCATTCTAGCATGCATTAAAATTATGGATTTAATTTTATTATTCTGATTTATCCAATTTATCATCATTTCTTTCAATTTAACAATTATTATTTATTAGTAATATTTATTTACTAATTTTTGGCTCTGCTATTTCTGATATTAAATATTGTATCAAAATGATATAGGTACAAATTATCATCAAACAATTCATTTTTATTCATTTAGAACAAATTTGTTTGTTAGGAAAAGCAATTCTAATCTTAAGTACAGAAGTTTCTGATAGCTATATGATCACAATCCTATTTGTTTAAACATTAGATAAATAAAAAGTTCCTATTAATTAAATAAGTTATTTATTTATTTTAAACAACATTTTAAGTAATTTTAAAGTTATATATTATAACTATATAAATAGTTTCATAATTTATATAAAAAGATAAATTAATTTTTGCATACATTTGTTAGTGTATATTCAATAAAGCTTATATATTTTTCGGAAGCAATACTCATCAAGAGGTACTCTTTCATACAGGGATATTCATTTCAGGTATTTTTTTGTCCCTCTTCAGTTCCTTTAATTTTATTGATGTAAAATTAAAATTATTACAATTTTATAAAATAAAATATATTCATCTTACAATTTCTTATAAAGTTTCCACTTAACATCATATTCAAATTCTTTAAGTACTTTACACCAGAATTGTTATTATTAAAAGAATGATTACTTGTTACAGGTTTTCACAAAATTATTTCTATCCCACAGTAACAAAAGGTTGTATGCATATTTTGCATTGTCATTGCAGGATTTACAATACATTTTTGCCATATTTTACTTATTTTTAAACAATTATTTATGTTAACTTTGTTAACTGTATTTATAATTTTAACATGTTCTTTTAGTTTTCTTTTACATATATTTTGCTCTGTACAAATTATTTCTGTATTTTTAATATCCACTTTGCATCCTGTAGTATTGCAGTGGCTTCCATAAAAACTCCTATGTAAGTTTTATTGAATATAAAAGGAAAAGGGAGTGAGTGAAAAAAGAAAAAAATATTTTTAATATAATGTATCTTTAACCCAAACCTTTTTCTTTACAGAATAAATTTGTAATATAAAAATATTTTGTTCCAAAAGTTCAAGTAATACAGTAGAGCATCGATTATCCGACTCAATTGGGGACTCAAGTTGGTCAGATAACTGAAAAAATTGGATAACCGAAAAGAAGGAAAAAAAAACACATTATTAGTATATTAGTATATCCCATGTAATTAGTATATCGCTATAACCAACTTCACGTTGAATTTTCATCGATGTTAAGCCTAACAAATTATTTTTTAAAATAATAATCGTCGCTGTTGTATCGTTAAAAATTATATTATTGCTCACAAAACAAACAACCACTCATAATTAGAAAATTAAGTTTCGTTTAAATACTGGTCGATCTTCAATGGTTGAGCTGGTTGCCAGATAAAACACGTAAAAATTTAACAAAAATAATATTAAAGTAGCCAAGACATAGCCAAATATTGTAGTGCCACATCACTAGCGGACATTTGAAATTTGCTGACTAGAACGGTCGGTTAACCGATGTGACGGTTAATCGGGAGTCATAATCGATGCTCTACTGTACTTCAAAAGTTCTACAGAAAAATTTGAAAAATCATTTGTTTCCATACTTACATTTGAACTTTGCTTAATTTTTCTGTGTCAAATGATAATGAGAATTAATTTCTTGAAACAAAATTTTAGTTCATTAAAAACTGAAGTGTGTGTAGTTTCCTTAAAAGTTTGTTATAAATCTAAAGACACTTGGGATAGTAGAGCAACATTATCAGATTTCAATTAAAATACAGCGTATTCTAAAAAGTTTGGAATGAATGGTAAAAATATTTATATTATTGTCAATCCATTACATTGAAAAAAATCCAAATATTGTACAGTGACTCAGAAAGTGCATAGAGCTTCAAGGAGGACATGTGAAGCCATATTTTAAATGAGAGTAGACATAGAAGAAACAATAAAGCATATGTAGTGTAAATCCTATTTGTTCCAAACTTTCCAGATAGCCTCTAGAATTCAAGTTACATCAATAATAGTGTTATTCCTTTTCATGTAATATTAATTATAAAATGTAATTAACACATATTTCTGAAATTAAAAAAATGAAAAACATATCTGAAATATTAAAAGAACTTGCTTTGAATATATTTCAAAGTAATTCAAAGTATCTAAATTATATAGATGCTTGTAATATTTATGTATATTCACACTCTCATCTTTTATAAAATATTTTTGGACTGTTGAAATAGAAATACTTTAATAGAATCTTTAATAACAGATGATGATAAATTGTATCATCTGTCATTAAATTGTATCATCTGTCATTAAAGATTCTAATAAAGTATTTCTATTTCAACAGTCTGAAAATATGTTATAAAAGATGAGCGTGTGAATATACGTAGATAGGTGCATACAAGCATCTATATAATTCATTCATTCTAAAATAAGCATTATAGAGGAAATTTAATAAATAAAGAAAACATTTATATAGAAATTCTTATATAAAAAATTATCATATTTATATTGTTCTGTATTCATTTTTATCTTTTAATAGGCCTATAAACTGAAACAATGTTTTTTCTGTAAAAGCATACTAAATAAAAATTTTTATTTATATTTGTAATACATTTGAGTAAGTTTATTTTTGTAATTGAAATTTTCAATAATTTTTAAAACTAAAAAATATTCTAGCATTATTAACTTGAATTTAATATGAAATGTTATGAATATGCAATATGGTTGTGATGGGTGCACAAATTGCATTCCCAAGCTTATATGACAAAGATTTGAACAAGTCAAGACCAATTATTGCATAGAAATATATAAAACTTTAGGGGATGCATTTCACAAACATAGTAATCATCAATATAGAATTTTATATGTACAAAATAAACAAAAATTAATAAATTTTTTACAATTAATACAAGATAAAAATTAAATTTGGAAAAAAAATTTCTATGTACTATATGAGAAAATAGTACATAGAAATTTTTTTTTTTTCAAATTTAATTTATATATATATAAAGCACACTGTTATATACATCATATGGTTTATTTAACTGGTTTTGAAACAAATTTTTGAAGTGATCCTGGGATTAAAGATGACTGAAGCATACTATTATATCATCACTTGTAAGGTTATATAGGTTATATGTTAGTATCATACTTTAGAACTGAAAGATGTAAATCACTAAGTATATATCCAATATACCAAGTAGATTGTAGATGTATAAGTGTGTTGTTTGCTTTATTTCCTTTCTCAATTATCACATCCTATTATATAATTTGCTGTAAAATAATATCTTGATATATAAGTAACAAAAATCAATTTAAAGAATTTGATGGATTTTGAAAGCAACAATTTTTATAATTGTTTTAAAATTAAGAAATAAGACAGACAAACAGACAAAGAGAAGGAAAGATGTTTATTTTACACAAGGAAATTCATTCTAACAAGTTTAACCATTGTATGTAATCATTGTGTTGCATCATTTTTATATGCAAAAACTCAACAAAGAGCAACATTTAATATTTATATCTACAAATATATTTTACATATTTCATTAATATTAGAGTTAAAACTAGCATAAATCAATATTTCTTTCATTTTCATAAAAGCACATAGATTTTTTTTAATAGATGTTAAAAACAAACATTAACTAGACTACACATAGAAGTTTTTCTTCTAAATTTCAGAATATTTTATGAAAATACTATCAATATTCTAAAGCAAATTGCCAATTATATCTTTAACTTTAATACTCCAACAGTTTTAATTTATTTATCATTTAACAAGCAGAGCCTATATTAATAGTTATTTACAATAATTAATATTTACAATATATCATTTTATACAAAATCAATTTTAGAAGAAAGGTTTATTCAACTAATATGAGGTAATATATTGCTGGGCAGTTATGGGAAAAAATTATTGCACGGGTTTTTTGTATTAACTTAATTCCTAAAATTATTTACTTGATATGACCTGGAACTCAATACTAGAACTGTAAATTTTTATTGCAAGTTTTTATCAGTCACTGCAAGAAATAAATTTAAGTTTAAAATTAAGAGAACAAAATTATTTACTTTATGAACTATACATTTGCCTTTGTTTCAGTTCAAACCATACCAAAATAAATTAAAGCTAATATATATTTCCATTTAATACCAATTTTATATTAGAAGTTAATATGTTTCTCTTGTAAATATCTAGTATATGCTTATGAAATATTTATTATTATAACAAGAATAAAAATCCAATCACTATCATAAAAGTTTAATGTAATAAATATGTAATATACACAAAATTTTTTGATTATAATTAATTAAGGTCATCGTTGAATTATCTATAAAGTTTAAATAATAATAAAATTATAAAAGCAGAAATTATGTTTTACACAAATAGAATAAAAGCATACTTCGATCATATATAAAATCTATTTTGCATTCAAAACATAGTCTAACAAAGATTCGCTTAATCAAGACTAAAAATTATTGTGTGTGTGTGTGTGTGTGTGTGTGTGTGTGTATTCTAGTTGTTTATGACATTAAATTATTTTATTAACAATAAATTGTATTATTTTATTCCTGTTACATATTTACTATTGTTCTCTATAATAGCTCCATTTATATGATAAACTTTAAATTTTGCTTTAACATATATAACAACATAACTTCTTATCAATGTATTGTTTGTAGATTAAACATTATTGCTCAAATTATTCATTTTCTTTGTGATTTGCAATATTGTTCTAATCTGTTTATTTCCCTTTTAAAAAATTCTTACTTATCAAAACAATTCAAGATTACATACATTGATAAATGTTTATGACAGGCAAGATCTTAAGCAATAAAAAAAAAAGGAATAATAATTTATAAATATATAACAATTATAAATCTGAAATAAACATTAAAATAGCAACAATGAAAAAGTATTATGTCTTCCTGTATCATAAAAGAGAGAAGCTAATATAATAGAATATGACAGTATAAAAAAAACAAATTTCACAAATGAATAAATTTATTATACAAGTTGAACTAGAACCTGTAAACAATGTAAATAAAATAATCTACAGATCTTTATGCTTTTAAACTGATTTTCATGTATTAAAAAAAAGTTCTATCTGAAACAGGATATTCATTGGAAGTGTTAAATTTATTAAATAACTTAATTTGCAAAGTGCAAACAAACTTTGTAAAATAAAAAAAATATTACACACAAAAAATAAAATTAAAAAAAGTGTAAAAATATTAAATAGTAAAAATTCACTTAATTAAAAGTTATCTTATAAATATAGCTATAAAAAATTAATTACTCTTCACTAAAACATAAGAATTATATTCAATAAAATAGATTCAAAAATGTATTAACTCATAGAAAAAAAAATTGAAACTATCAAAACTTCAGTATTATTATTCAGATTAAAAATATGTATATTAACTATTTCATGTATAATATCATTTCCTAATCTGAACATGGTACATATATTATATACTCTGTCCAAAATAAGTTTGCAGTAGAAGTAAACAAACACAATTTAAAATATCTCAAAATAATAAGTATGCAATTGCATGACATTAAAATAAAAATACAATTTAAATGGAAAATTTAACTCTCTATAATAATCATATCCACAGTAGTTTTCATCTATTTGAGATGAAAAAATTAATGTCATAGTCTAATAATAAATTTTTATAATGGAATATTAGATCTTACTGTTAATACTAATTAATTTCTATACGATAAAATGCTAATTATCAATTAGTAGCCAATATTTTATCATAAGCATTATTAACTTGAATTTAATATGAAATGTTATGAATATGCAATATGGTTGTGATGGGTGCACAAATTGCATTCCCAAGCTTATATGACAAAGATTTGAACAAGTCAAGACCAATTATTGCATAGAAATATATAAAACTTTAGGGGATGNTATAAATCAGTTTTCTGATACCTACAAAATATAAATTATTGAATCAGCTTGTACAGTACTTTCTAGAATTTGTTGTTAATCAACTCCCAAACATTTGCCAAATAAAGCTGAAAAGAGGAATGAGAAGAGAGATTATTATTATTATTATTATTATTATTTATTATTATTATAAAATTGCATTACAATGTTTACTAGTATTATGCTTGTTTAATCAGCAATATTTTCACTTATTTCTTGGTTCTAATTTACACAAACTATTTTTTCTTCTACACAAAATAATCTCATACATAACAACAAATATTCTTTTAATGGAAATTGTGTAACATTCCAATTGTTGTCCTAATCTCAGAATTGTTATACAAAACAAATGCTTCATTTGTTTTGTATAACAAAAAATTTTATATCCTTTGTCTATTGTTCAATATGATGTATTCCTCAACAAAAATGACAAATTGATATAATTCAAAATAAGTTTTAGAATTTTGATACAACCATCGTTGTTAAATATTCTTAATGTAAAGTAAAAATTTAAATCATGTCAATTTGTCTTCTGTGATCAATAATACATATATACAAATGTATATGATGCATATATTAACAAAATGTTTAAAATTCTGTTATATTTTTTTAGGATATTCAGGTA
This sequence comes from Centruroides sculpturatus, assembly GCF_000671375.1. NCBI lineage: Eukaryota > Metazoa > Arthropoda > Arachnida > Scorpiones > Buthidae > Centruroides > Centruroides sculpturatus. The sequence goes on along the minus strand of NW_019385149.1, from coordinate 70,548 downwards.
TTAAATTTTCATTAAGGTATTAGCTGCTTTAGTAACATGTCTTTGTTACCAATAAATAAACTTACTTTGTGAGAATAATAGACAAAACACATTTAAAAACTGCTTTAAAGTTAGTTCTATCAAATGTGGATATGATGCTAAATATATGATTGTCATTTATAATATATAATTAAGGAAAGCATGATTAAGTAGCAACACTTAACACATTCTTTTACAGTTACTGTAATTTTACAACTGGGTAGATAGTAAGCTTGAGCATAAAATAAATTTTGTTCATAATTGATCATTTTATAATTTCACACAATATTATTAAATTCCAAAACCTAATCATTTATTTATAAAATAAAAAAATGCCACTCATTATTCCCTTTTCAAACAAAACCATTTAAAAGAATTTCTTCAACTGGCAAATAGACAAACTGTATCAAGCATTATAAGGAGATAACAGCAAAACAATTTTTAATGTTATAAATTTTTTAAAATGGAAATCTAGCATTAAATATCAAAATCGGATTTTAAATATGTTCTACCTATTTGTGCATAAATATATCACATGTATAAGCTTTCTAATAAAATAAATGAAGACTAGTCTCAAATAAAATAACTAGATTAAAGACTAGAATAAATTTTAACCACTATTTTAAACAAAAATTGCTTTCAAATAAAATTGCTGAGGTAGAGTATTTTGTTCGCAAAGCATTTTACAGCAAAAATTAAAGCCTAATTTTGAATATTTTACTCTGAATAATGACTCAGTTGGATTAAATTTATTTGAAATATAAAATAATTTTAAATTAAAACATCTTTTTTAAATAAATGAATTAATATTTTAAAAATTACTTGAACAAATCCAATATATGAAAAAGTTAAAATGTTTATACAATCAAATTCTGGATCTCAAATTTTGAAATTGGAGATAAAAACATTAATCTGAAGAAATTTAATAAATAATAAATCAAGAATTTAATCTGTAGTTTAAATTTTACAGATTAAATTACTGCTGCCCTTTGATAACTAAAATGCAACTTTATCTAACACAGCATCCTAAAAATGAGCATTATATACAAATATTGATACACAATTTACTGCCTAATTTTGCACATTTTACTGTAAACTAAAGATCTAAACATTAAAAATTTGATCATTATCAATACACAGTACACTAAACATATATATTGTATATATATTATTATAATAATTATTGCATTTTTATGAATACTTAATTAATATAATAAAAACTATTTTAATAATACTTCACATATGTGCATTATTATGAAACAAGCCACTCTTAAAAATAATAAAATAAAATATACACAAAATATATCACATTTAAAAATAGGTAATTTGCATATTTTTGTTTGTGGTGAAATAAATACTGTAATTTTTGATAATTGCGAATATGGCTGTGCCCTTAGATTGTGCAAAAATGACTATCAAGTTGGTTGTAATTCTTCTGACTGTATTTTCTCTTTGTTCTCTACAAGCATTTCAATTACACTATCAGCAATGCATGGGCCATTATTGGTGGGAGTGACATCATTATTTGAAGTTGCAGATGGACTATGATGAATGGAATGATTTACGGGGGATGAAGGATTTGAAACGTGGGATTCAAATGGCACAAATATCCTGATGGATTCTGGTGAAGCTGGATCAGAACATGGTGAGGGTTGTAATCTAGTTTCTATCTCTTGCTTATTATTATCAACACTGTCATACAGTGAATGTGTGCGCCGTAACTGTGCAGCTCTACTAGCTGTACTAACAGGTGATCCTTCTTGAGGTTTCCATTTGCGAGATAATGTTGTACTTGGACTAGAAAATCCAGAGAGAGCTGAAAGATCAGCAACAGATGTTTGGGAAGTCTCTGCTAACGAATTGCGAGAACTTAATGGATCAACTACAGAGCTACCATTATCATTTTCACCAATATCAGATAATTTTGATTCTTGTTGATTGATGCTGTTTGTTTGATATTCCATTATTTCAACTTCACTTGTAGTTAATTGACATTCATCTGTTTCCACCCGATCACTAGAAGAATGAACTATAATTTCATTGCTTGGCAGTTGATTTTCAATACCTTTTACTAAATTATTAATTGGTATTTGTTGATCTGTTTCACTTTCATTTTCTTCTTGCCATTCAGGAAAATGCTTTCCATTTGATACAATCTATAATATAAAAAATATACATATTAATTATATTGTATAAATCAGTTTGCAGATACTTTTTCATTCAATACTTGATGTTCAAAAAGTTTCAATCAAGACTACTTCAAAACCATTTGGGTAGTGATGTAGCATGATGTTAGGCATACATATTATTCTTTCACATATTCATCATATGAATTGCAACATTGCTACAGGAGAGAATATATATTCTATATATACAATGCTAGATCCTGTTTGCAGAATCACTTATGCATATCTGCTTTGTTGTCTGATAAAAATATCTTCCTAGAGATGTGTTTCTATAGAGATCTGAACAGATAACAGTTGCTAAGTAAAGATTTGGACTGTATAGCAGGTAGTCCAGAATCTTCAAACTGTGCTACCTAAACTATACAGCCCAGATCTTGCTGTTAGCAACTATCATCTCTTTGAACCCTATGCAATGGTGCCTCCAAAGAAAAAAAAAAAGGAAAACAGTAGAAAATTTTCCAAAAATCTTTTCCTAATTAAAATTCATTTTTTTATTTATATTCTGTGTTATATTCTATTTTTATACTATTTATGAATTAGCAGTCACATAACATGGGAATTTTATTGAATTCACATTAAACATTCCTATATCTGTTCAACTCAGCTCCTCCAAGAATAAATCCTGTGTGTGCCACTGCCTCTATGAAAAAACATCTCTGAGGTTTACATCAGACTACAAAGCAGCAAATGTTATCCAAAAGTGATTCTGCAAATAGAAACTGGAACTGTATGTACAAATGTCTCAATGCATATGGTGAATATGTGAAAGTATAGTATGTATACTTAGAATCCACTGCTTGGGAGTTGTAGATACAAAATTCAATCTTGAAGTATTTCCCAATTGGAAGAACTTATCTTTTGAACACATCAAACATATTAGGACTGATACATTTTATAGAAATTCTTTGACTAATAGCAAACAAATATCATACAAATATTGATCAGATGAAAATTTCATTTTCAATACTGTTATCTTTCCTAAAATACTCTCATTTCGTTGATGAATCACTAACCTAATTTTTTAAATTAAAAAGCACAAAGCACAAATCTAGATTGCTAATAAAGTACTCCAAAAATTATAACCTCACTACATTAATATATCCTAGATTATCTAAATAACTTAAAAGAAAGTTTCTATGATAAAGTTATGCAAAAAATGATTAGAAAGCATACCCTTATATCTTTTTTATTAAATGTGTCCACTGCAAAAAATGTGCATAACAACAGAAAATGCTGCTTGCATTTGATAAGAAATTATAACCTCAGGGAAAGTATTTGTATTATTTTGTAGAAAAAATTTTGGGCTCTTTCTGTTGTTTTACAATTTTTAACTAGTTCTGTTAATCTGAGAAAAAAAATGCCATGGGTACTAAGCTAAAGGAAGGAAAAAGATAAAACTGAAGCATTACATGAAGATGAAAAGAGTAATTTCCTACTCAAAATAACTCACCAAAAAAACTAGGCCTATATTCATGTTATCAATAATTACTTAAAAATTACAGCATAATATGGCACAAAGAAAAATACTGAATACAAACTAAAGGTTCTGGGAGAGACAAATGCAATATTGTAAGCAAAACATCAAACTCTTCTAAGTTTTGTGAGCAGATTCATCATAAACTGTGGTTGGAAGTCTGAGATTGTAAGAAACATCTTGAATGATAATTCAATCATCATTTGGAAGAAAAGGAAGCAAAAAAGCAATTACTGCAGCTGACAAAACAACTTGAATTTGGATGACAGCCCATGAGAATAGACTGAATAAGAGTGAGTTTTATTAGGGATTCATTTGTACTATAGGTATTTTGTAATACTTAAATAGTTATACAATTGATTATTTGGAATAATTAAAAAAATGAAACCTTGATGAGCCAGATTGATTCAAGCCATGATATATGAAAGGAACCACATTACTTTTCCAGAATAAACTTTGAAGGTAGAAGTCTAATGGTTTGCGGAACCTTCAATGCACAAGGGAAGCTCCAGCTGCCATTTGGAACAGTTCTTAATTCCTTTTCTAGAAGATTACGATAATATTTCACAAACCTTCATGCATGATAATGCATCCATCCATACAAGTGCCAATACAAGAAACTGGTAGTTCAAAACATTTCAGTTGTGCAATATTCACCTTAATCTCCAAATCTCAACCTGATATAAAATCTAAACCTGTGAAGCATCGAGATTGTTGCATTTATGTTGAAAATTGTCAGTACAGTACAGTCCAAGAGCTAAGAGAAGCGTGGCACAGACTTGAGCAATAAATGATGGATTACCTCATTGAAAGTATGTCAAACCATTTTCCAGTTGATTCAGCATAACAGAGATTGAATTATTTATTCATTTTTGTGTTTTTGTCAATATTTTTGTTGAAAATAAAAACATTGTTTTCTTTGAGGTTACAATTTCTTGGCAAGTGTAAATGAAGTTATCTAACATTATGCAAGTTTTGCAAGAGAATCACTCAAGAAAGGAGAAAAAAAATGTAAAAGTCCATTTTATAATAATTTTCTTTGCAACTCTAAAAGTCATCCTTTTCAGTTACCTGGATAATCTGGGATATATCATTAATGTAGTGAAATTATAATTTTTGGGAGCACTTTATATCACTTTAGCAACCTAGCCACCTCTCAAATATACAGATTAATCAATAATCTGTAGTTTTTAGGATAATACCAAATATATGTAAATTAAAAATATAAATTAGTAATTTTTTAAATAATTATTACAATATTTTATATATTATATTATAAAACATTTAGTAGTCATTGTATTACATATAATCATTATTATAAAATTATTTTATTTAGTTATTACACAATGTATATTTTATGTAGAACTTTACTCTTAACATAAAACTATATACAAGTTTAAGTAAGTTGTCATTTACTTCAACAGAAATATTATATTTTTTGACTTGCTTTAAGCTTTTTGTTCTTATTGTACATAACTATTCTTCTGTAAACTCATCTTCTTAAGTATTTAAGACTTGTCATACACCAATGATAAGGCTTTTTAATTGTATTATTATTATTATTATTATTTCATTAACAAAAAATAATTCCTATTATTTCATAATATTTCGATAGAGACATCAATTCATTCTCCTCTTCAGCCTAATACAGTGTTTCCCCGAAAATAAGACAGTGTCTTATACTAATTTTTGCTCTGAAAGATGCACTAGGTCTTATTTTTTCTATGAAGAAGAATTCACATTTATTATTGAACAAAAAACTCCCAAGTCGAACTGAAATGAGAGTGACGTATATCTAGTCATGTTGAACTGAACTTAAATAAAACTGAAGTGAACTTACGAAGTTCCCGTGCTGGAGTGGACTTCCCACTCACGCTTCAACTTAACCTTTTTATAGCGTCGACATCGGGCTTGATGACCAATTAGTGCTTACTGAACCGTAGCACTATGCAAATGTGATGTGGCATGATTCCCGGCTGACCAATTAGCCATCACCAGCCGTAACGTCATTCAAATCTGTGATTCCCAAGCCATAGTCTTATGCAAATCATGAAGTGTGGCGTAATTGTCTGCCAACCAATCAGTGGCTGTACTTTCAAAAAGCCAATGGCCACTTTCAACCATCTGTCGATGACCATTACGAGTAAAAAAAAACTTTGCTAGGTCTTACTTTCAGGGGGGAGGCCTTATATTTAGCAATTCAGCAAAACCTCTGCTAGGTCTTATTTTCAGAGGATGTCTTATTTTTGGGGAAACACAGTATGACAGACACAATGTACTGGTGAATATTTAAATAATGTACTTCCTTACATTTTTAGACATTTCAACAATATCATGGAGCCGAATTCAAATTGCTATGCCACACTTATACTTTATATATCAAAAACTTTATGGTTGTTTCCAGTGGTGATATTCAGCGGGTTCGCACAGGTTCGGCCGAACCCGTTGTTAACATTTTCAAAGTTTTCCGAACCCGTTGTTAAACACACGTAACATTTCTCAGTGGTTTTGTTTCTTTTAAAAAATATATTAAAATATACGTATTATACTCTGTAACACTACTAAACTAGAGCCTTATACCCTGTTCGCCTTGGTGCAACCTCCATCGACCGTTTCAATCTCGACTGAAACGAGGTTTAATCGCGATCGACTCAAGAGAGTTCTTGAAACTAGGTACAGTCTAGTGCTGTGCGATGCATCGATGTTTTTGTTCGTTGATGCATCGACCTTCCGATGTTTTTGAAACATCGATCCTGAATCGATGTTAGCAATATGTGAATTTTGATTCATCGATGCATGCAGTTCATTCTTTGTTCCTAGTGTTACCACACGTTCGATTTTCACCTGGACAGTCCGGGAATTTCGTAGAAATTGCGATGAAACAAAGTTCTTGCAAATATGTTTACAAATTTACACTATTTTAACAATGAACGAACTCACACTCATTGAAACTCATCCTCAACTCTGCCATGTTAGTCTGTTTACGCCGACTCATCGCAGAATAAAAAAGGTTCTGTGACATTAAAATTAATTCAGCATGTTGAGACTCGATGGAATTCATATTTCTTGATGATTGAGAGATTTGTACTACTAAAAAATTTTGTTACACTAACATTGCAAAAGTTTCCAGGGGCACCCGACATGCTCTCTGGTAGAGAATTAAATGCTTTGAATGATGCGCTTAAAGTACTAAAACCTTTTTACAAAGTAACTAATGAAATTTCAGCAGAAACTCACACTACCATCAGTAAAATTATCCCATTTTTAGGGTTGATGTTTAATGCACTTTGCAAGGTTTCTACAGAAACAAATGTGGGAAAGAAGTTGCTGGAAAAATGTTTTAGTAATCTTGATTTCCGTTTTAAATCCACTGAGACGAAGTTAGTATATGGTGTTTCTACATTACTAGACCCAAGGTTCAAAAAGCTAGATTTTAAAAGTCCAGCATGTTGTGCAAATGCAATTAAATGTGTAAATGCAGAACTTTGTAAATTTCCCTCTGCTGAGGCTCAAATAAGTTTTCCCAATAATGCAGAAAATAAACTTGAAGATGATGACCTTTGGTCATCCAGAAAAATTGATATTAAGATAGAAATGTTAACACAAATGTAACTTTAAATTCAAATTTTAAAACTTTTTTAGATGACCCTATTGTGCCTCACAATAGTAATGCTTTGGATGTATGGAAATCTATGAAATTTTTTAACTATAATTTATGTGAACGTGCCATGAAGTGGCTTTGCATTCCTGCCACTTCAGTTCCAGCAGAAAGATTATTTTCCAAAGCTGGAAATACTATCAACAAAAAGCGGAGTTTTTTAAAGCCAAAGAATGTACACAAACTTCTAGTTTTAAATTTATTATTAATTGAAGAACTGTATGCATTGGAACTGTAATTGAACTATACAAGTTGAAAATAAAATTAAATTTTGTTTTTTTTTTTAAACTGTTTGAGTTTATCTTGATTGGACATCGATCAAACATCGATGTGAAATCCGACATCAAAATTTAGCATCGATGCTTAGGCAAACATCGATGTTTGACATCGATGTTAAAATTATAGACATCGCACAGCACTGGTACAGTCATACGCGAGATCCCACAATCCCACGTGCGCGAGAAAATACAAGATGGCTGCGAAACACGTGTCCGGCTATCGACAGCGGAATAAAAAAGATATTGTATTTCGAGAAACGATGACATCTGTCTATTATTATAATAATACCTAATGATAAAATAAATGCTTTAGAAAAGTTTTTTCTTGAGAAAAGCCAATTTTTATGTTTATAAAATATTTTGAATGAAAAATATTAAAATACTGTATGTACAAAATAAACCATTTTGAACACTTTTTTTTAATATTTATCAAAAAAATATAGTTCTGCCATAAACAATGTTAAATTTTAACTGACTTAATTTTGCGAACGCATCTTTTTTATTTATATGG
>NW_019385149.1:58915-62088 GCF_000671375.1 Centruroides sculpturatus | reverse complement strand
TGAAGCTGCGTAAAAATCTAGAGGGTTCGCTGTAAAGCGCTTCTCGAGCGCTGCATAAAGAAACGCGGCCTTCATAAACTAGGTCCAGTCATACGCGAGATCCCACAATCCCACGCGCGCGAGAAAATACAAGATGGCTGCGAAACACGTGTCCGGCTATCGACAGCGGAATAAAAAAGATATTGTATTTCGAGAAACGATGACATCTGTCTATTATTATAATAATACCTAATGATAAAATAAATGCTTTAGAAAAGTTTTTTCTTGAGAAAAGCCAATTTTTATGTTTATAAAATATTTTGAATGAAAAATATTAAAATACTGTATGTACAAAATAAACCATTTTGAACACTTTTTTTTAATATTTATCAAAAAAATATAGTTCTGCCATAAACAATGTTAAATTTTTACTGACTTAATTTTGCGAACGCATCTTTTTTATTTATATGGTTCTTAAGGTCAGTTTTTGCGCTAATGTTGCTAATGCACCATTTGAGCGAAAAAAAAAATTGTTAAGGAAAAATTTTCTGTTAGCGAACCCTTTGTTAAATATTTCGAATATCACCACTGGTTGTTTCAACAGCACTGTAGTAGACTGACACAAGCACCTTATGTATCCAAGAATTAATATTTATTATCTTACTAACGTTTTCTACCTGCTCCACAGATCATCTTCAGATATTTTTGAAATTTTTGAAGTATTTGGAATGTTTTCTTGTAACAGTTCCAGTTCGAACGTTATGCAAAACAAAATTCAAATTTCTACATCTGTTCGAACAATTCGTTTACATACAAATATACAAAAGATAAATTGAAAATACATAAATACATGGATCCAATTAAATTAAAATAACATAAAATAATATGAAACAAAATAAAATAAAGTAAATAAAATACATCAATACAATAAACCTAATTATATGGACTGAGTGCATGCTGTATACAGTAATACCCCGAACTTACGCGATAGGTGGGACCGAGCGGTAACCGCGTAAGCCGAATTCGCGTAAGTCGGGGTATAATTTCGCATATAAATACATACAAATAATTTTTAATTGGGGCCGGAGACTAAAGAAAACAATAATTTAGAAAAAAGATGTTTAATAAAATCTTAGATAATACATATGTATAACAAATTAGGCCTATATTATTTTACAATTTTTCACATTTACTTGATTATTACGCCATAATTTTAATATTGTTTCCATTTCAGCGATAATACTGTGATGTTTACGAATGATGCTTGAATTTAAAGATTGAGCATTTTACACAGCTTTGAGAATTTTTTCTTTATCTTTTATAATTGTTCTGACCAGGTAGATCAAACTTCTTTGCCAATTCACAAATTTTCATTTTTGTATCGAAGTCTTTAATAATGGGTACGTTCGTAAAGTTAAACGAGTTAAACGCGTTAGTAACAAATCGTTCAAAAAGTCTAATGAAATAGAAATAACAATGACATCATTCTCGTTTAACTCGTTCGACTTTACGAACATACCCAATGTTAACTTTACATTCCAAAGATAAAGTTTTTCTTTTCTTGTTTGATGCGGAAGAATTAGTTCTACTTCGTTTGGATGACATAGTAGAGTCTCTCAAGTCTCCGTAGATATAACAAACACAGAAATAAATAACACAAAATAAATTGTAGCTATGCGTTGATTCCGCGTGACACGTCTGAACATGTAAGCTGAACAATAGTGTGGGGGGAGTGAATAATCAAGGGTTGCATGGTGCTCAAACAAAAGACGAATCGACGAGATTTGAAAATTGCGTAACTCCGGGTTCGCGTAAGTCGGGGTAGCGTAAGTTGAGATATTACTGTACCATATTATAATGGGTTATGATCAATCATATATTTCCATGCTGTCAGTAAATTTGTGGTGTCTTTATAGTTCAAACATCTGCCCATACTGCCGAATCTATATATCTCAAATTTCTCCAAAGTCATTGCCAAAGATGGTGAGTGCATCCATCTAATAACCTTAGCTTTATTCCAATCAATCACCGAACCTTCAGTCTGTGCTACCTTGGATAGTACTGTATTGTAGTGCCCTTTACCTATATCAGGGATGGCAAACCTTTTTGAGTCTGCGTGCCACATAGTAAGCATACTTTTCTTTAAAAATGATTATGCAAGCAGAAGTTTTAGACTTGTACATAGTAATTATATTTAAATTTGGCGGAATTGCTGAGTGGTCAAAGTGGTAGCTTATCGCTCTTGTGGACCTGAGATCAAAACCCCAGAAAATTTTTTGGTGGTGATCCATTCTTCACCATCCAACTGTTTCATTTGGAGTTTGCTAAATAAAAAAGCCCTCTTAGTGCCCACAGGACGAAAATATTTTTAAAAAAGTATATTTAAATAAATAAAATAATATGCTGTAATTAGAGTAAATGTAAAGAACCTGATTGAAAAAGATGATAAACCAATATCGTATAATACGTTATGTGCTGGATGATTTCTTTGACATGCCACTTTGGGCACGCATGCCATAGGTTCGCTACCTCTGACCTATATCATACACATGTTCCTTCAGCCTTTCACTCAACTTCCTGGTGGTGAAACCAATATATTCTTTATTTAGCCCTAGTTGATCATTTTTGTATGGTATTCTATACACTCCAGACTGCTCCTCCTTATTTATCCTGTCCTTGTCGTTTTTAAGTGGACTAAAAATTGTGGGAGCTTGTTTATATACTTGTCTTGAATCCTTGTAATTGGCTACTTCCTTCATGATACAGTGGAACCCCGGTTAACGAACGTCCTGGTTAACGACCAAATCGGTTAACGAACTATTATTTTGCAAAAATTTTGTCTCGGATAACGAACAAAATTCGGATAACGAACTTAACAGCTTTATGTGTCAAATTTGTAAGCTTGCCGACTTAGGAAAAATCAGTTAATCGTGTGTCGGTGATGGTCTAGGGTCCATTCGTACGTTGGTGATGGCAGAGGAGACAAAGATGACAAGTATTTTACAGTGAAAATCGTTTATTAGAACGGGAAGATGCTTACATATTTGAGGTAGTTGGAAATGGCTTATCTACAGTATTTTCTCTCGGCACTGAGGAGTGGCTTATCGCTGGTCCTACGATAGTGCAAGCTGATCAGTCGTAGCCCCAGAGCGGACGAGATGGGTTCGCTTGGTCACAGAAGCGATGGTAGGTGA
>NW_019385149.1:20918-51740 GCF_000671375.1 Centruroides sculpturatus | reverse complement strand
TAGTCCCAGAGCGGACGAGATGGGTTCGCTTGGTCACAGAAGCGATGGTAGGTGACAGAGCCGCAAGACTGGAGCGGTCCGCGAGACACAACACAAATTTTAGCGGGAACGACTTCAGGCTTAATCCAGACGAAGACGACACAGATTAATCACCATAGAATTTTTAGGAAAACTGCATTTTGACCTTGATATTCAGGGTTTTTATAGTATTTCTTCTTTGAATCTCACCTTACAATTTTTCCTGCGTCCCATTCCTCGCTTCCCGATTGTTTTCTTTTTTGTCTCCAGGTGAAAACCGAAACCAGATCAGGTCACGAGAAAGGTTTGTTCCGAGGTGTTTATTTGACACCTGTTCGTCGACTCTGATCGGAGATTGTTGATAAACCTACAAGCCTTTCGCTCATAATTTAGCGTATTGTTTCTGCTATCTGTCATTTTAGAACTTTAACGATCGTATGTGATGTTTTTTTATACCCGTCAAATCTTTCCTTTTTTCCGAAAATTTAACGTAGATCGACTGTTTATGAGTACGTTTTCCTATATTTACATTAAAGAAAACCCATTTTACAAATAAAATTACAAAAATACTGACAGCTAGAACGGATTAATTGTATTTGCATTAATTTTTATGGGAAAAATTGCTTCCGTTAACGAACAATTCGGTTAACGAACGGACTCGTGGAACGGATTACGTTCGTTAACCGGGGTTCCACTGTACTGGACATTGCTCCGCTATATGTGAATTTAGTAATTTCCTTGTTTGTATTCTCTTTTGCCTTCATTCTATTAGGTACCGAGTAGGATCTTATTAACTTTTTGATTTCAGTTTTAAATTCTAAGGATCCAGCAATGGTTCTGATCCTACCTAACTCTTGCCACCTGTTGTAAATGTTAGAGCAGTAACTAAATGCCCTTCTAATAAGAGTTCTAAATGCCGAAAGTTTGTAAGTAGGCAGATCATTCGATGAGGAAGGAATATATAATGGGTAACGACAGGTGTCAAGATCTTTTGTATATTTGTATGTAAACGAATTGTTCAGAACAGATGTAGAAATTTGAATTTTGTTTTGCATAATGTTTGAACTGGAACTGTTACAAGAAAACATTCCAAATACTTCAAAAATTTCAAAAATACCTGAAGATGACCTGTGGAGCAGGTAGAAAATGTTAGTAAGATAATAAATATTAATTCTTGGTTACATAAGGTGCTTGTGTCAGTATATTTAAGAAGTCTGAGTGTTTATTGAATTACTGTAGTAATTTGAATTTGGCTCCTTGGTATTGTTGAATTGTCTAAAAAATATAAGTACATTATTTAAATATTCATCAATACATTGTCTGTCATATTAGGCTGAAGAAGAGAGTGAATTGATGTCTCTCCTAAAATAGTATAAAATTGTAGAAATTTATTTTTGTTAATAAATTAATTACTAACACTACAATTTAAAAATCTTATCATTGGTGTATGAAAAATCTTAAATATTTAAGCAAGAAGGTGAGCTTACAGAATAATGAAATTTTACAATATATTTCTTATAATGTCATATTTTTAAAATAAAGATATGAAAAAATTTAAAACTTGTACATATTGCATGATTTAAATAAAAGAAAATTATAAAATAAAACTAATTTGATTATTTCATCACAATTAATCATATATTGTAACTCAGGATAAAAAAAATATTTTAGTAAACATGCAAGACAATCAAGTTTTTTTAAACTGATTTATCATATTGCATAAAATGCAACATTACAATTCTTTTCATATTTTACTTTGTTATACTCTAAATATAAAGATAAATATATTTTTTAATCTAGCTAATTTAAACAAACATCGCTAAACACGATATATAATATAGTTAAATACCAACCGAATGCCAAAAATCTATCGGGCTAGTTTAAGGCTGGTTTAAACTAGCCCGATAGATTTTTGGCATTCGGTTGGTATTTAGCTATAGCTAATTTAACCTACTGAATTCTACTCAATGAAATTTATTCAGCAAATGACTGATAATTTATTCAAAAAATTAATAAATATAAACACAAATGACTTCAATCATGTAATTATAAAAATATAATAAAAAATATAATTAAATATTTTCTTACTTCAGTCTTTTTATCAGGAACTTGTATCGACTCAAGAGCTGGTTCATTAACTAAACCAAATGGCCTCTTAGGAAATTCATTGGAAGGAGCTTTATCAGGCATGTGCATTTTATGTTTGCGAAGTTCCTCAACAGATGTCTTTAGTGCATCAATTGCTGCATCATCATGATAACCAAAATCATGTTCAAGCCTAACTTGAAGAAAATCCACCAACTCTTCCATTCCCATTTTCATCATTGTTTCTAACAAGTAAATAATTATAAATATTTCTCAGAAACATTAAGCTGGTTTTCCAAAATTATTTAAAAAAAAATATACTTACTACGATGTAATTTTAAAAGAGTATATGACATAGCTGTCAATATGATTTCTCCTTCCAGTAAGTAAATATCCCACAATCTCAGAGTTAAAGTAAAAGGTACCTGAACAAAATAAAATTCTTTTTAGGTAAATTTGTGCAAAATTTTTCATAATACTGTATATTCAAAAATTTATCTTACCCTATCTAAAAAACATTGAAAAAACCATTTTAATGTATATAAACTAGTATGAATTTCATATTTATCTAAATGTTTTTTTAATTTTGGCAAAAATTTCTGTAATATTCTATCATGATGTTCCTGAAATCTTCGTAATTTTGGGAAACCAGGAATAAAGAATCCTAAAAAAAAATAATAATTTAAATATATTTTAGTAATAATAATAATAATAATAAATAAATAAATAGTTTGACAACAACATGTTTTAATAAATTTTGATGTTTTGCAATCTTAAAAAATTGCTTTTTATGAAGCATCTTCAGTGTGTTATATGTAATATATTATTTGGGTGGTTCAGATTACAGTTTTTCCATTGATTAATATTTATGAAATAAGGCTGTGTACACACTAGGTGTTTTTAAACGCATGTTTTAATAAACGTGCGTTAGCTCGGCGTTCGACGAGCGTTTTTGGAGCGTACGCATTGGCTCAGTTTGGAAATGGATGTGAAAGTAATTGCTTGTGTGCCCCTCCTACAACGTCACTATAAAAGACGATGGCAGAGGCAAAGAGAATTTTGGGTGCACCCAATATTATGAGATAGACTGACACATGGAATGTTTGCGACGTTGTATCCAAAACTAAGACAAAATGAACCGAAGTTTTTTAATTCTTTTAAAATATCTATAAAATCCTTTGACGATGGTTGGTCTCTTTTAGATTTCATCAATAAATAGATCAGTATCGAAATGATCGTTTTCCATTTCAGCACATATATCTCAAAGCACTTGGCTGACGCCCACAAAACGCGCGATCGAATGTACAGTAACATAGCAGCACATATATCTCAAAGCGCCCATAAAGCACCCGCAAAACGCGCATTTTAACAAAAATCTATAAGCGCGCGTTTGAGTGTGTACACCTATATAGAACTCTTGGTTCTTTAAAACGCGCGTTTAAAAATGCCTAGCGTGTACACAGCCTAAGAGTTGTGCATATTGCTATCTCTATTTTCATTTCACTTTAAAATCTTCTTATTAAAAAATGCAAACATTAATTCCTAAAGTTAAATTTTCAAATTTTTTTTATAGTTTTTAGAGGGGTAGTAAAAATATTCATTAGTTTTTTACAACTTTTTCATGAGTGACATTGCGAGATTATCAAGGGAAAGTCATGTGACTATAGAAATCTCAACTGATGTGATGTGAAAAATAATGGTATCAACTAGTTTTCACTGGGCTTTACATTTAAGAATTATAATACAGTACATGCTTTTTCAAATTTTTAAAATTGAATTCTCTTTAAAAGTTCATATATTGAATATCTTTATACGCATTTATTTTAATCAATATTAGTTTAATAATAATAATTTAAACATAAAAAAAGCACACTTACCATGCATAGCATGTTTTTCATCACTCATTAATATTGATAATGCCCAAAAAGCATCCTGAATAAATGAAAGAATAATTAGTGCAATAATATATATTTAAAGTATTTTTACAAAATTACTTCTACCTCTTCATTCATATACATCAATAAAAGAGCTGCAATTTGACTCATTCCCTGACAGTATCCAATTTCCTGATAATTAAAAAATAAAAATATTTCAAATAAAATCATTTTTAACATTATAAAAAAAAAACAACTTTGTAAGTTAATAATTTAAAATAAAAAACAAAACACGAGATTTTTATTTATAACTGATTTGATACATTATTAAAACAATCTAATTTAAAAAGATCCACATAACAAAAATATTCAGCTTCATCATGAGAGGAGGACATTAGAAAAATATTTTGTACATTAATAACCATGTTCCAACATCAGATAATTCAGGAGTTGTCATTTCAATAAGATATACAGTATATATATTATCATTTTACTGTAGATAATGGATTTATATCATAAATTTCAAAAATATTATTTCTGATGGATCATTTATACTCTAATTCTATATAAAATATAAACTCTCTTTTCAAAAGTTTAATAATTTTAAAATAGCATGAGTTCAATATATACAATGATTGAATATATTTGTATGTAAATTGAAAACAAAATAATATTTAACAGTTCAAGTATTTCTTACAAATAAAACTTCTCATTACAAAACAGAACTTTCACACATTATTTTGTATTTAATTGAAAGTATTTAGACTATTGAATGTTGAAGCTCTAAAAATAAGTGTACAATTTCTTTTCTAGATGTCAGTTATGTATTCTGAATTTTAGTTTATGAACAACATTTATATAAATAAAATAACAATAACAAATTGCTTCTACACAGCTCAATCTAATTATTTTATTTGTTTTCATAGTGACAGACATTTTGAAAATAGCAAAAAATCAATTTCAAGCTTTACTCTTAAAGCATTTATATATTATTATATTAATTTGTTGAAGGAAGACATCTTTTTGATGAATTCTGATAAAATATTATATCAAATTAAGTTTAACAAGTGCTATTTGGTCTCCTTTCCTAATCTTCTTGACTGACATATGTGTGATCAGAGGGTCGACACTTCCTCAGTGCCCTGTCAGGAATGACACCACTGGATCTCGATTGACCTGGAAGCCGCAACAGCGGTTTGATTAGAAAGTAGGTCACAAGAGTGATCGCGTGAATGAGTGAATGGATTTGGGATGGAAACTGCGAGATAGCAAGTGTAAAGGGATGCACGCAGAGATTAAGTTACTTAACAATCATATAATATATACATTTTATACATGTTATATCGTTAATGATTTTGAATCAAGAAAAATGCTTCTAAATATGCCTGGGGTTGCACGAGAGAGAGTTACATGAGGTTCGTGTGGTAATAAATACCTTTTGTAGAGGATGTTCTCAGAGTGATGATTGATTTTGTTGAGATATCCATTGAGACCAATAGTCTGTTATTTTTCTGGAAGGGTTTGGAAAGTTCTGGATTGGGAAAATCGAGGTCAAGATGATCGGGAAAGTTTGTCCTCATCAGCATTGTTGGTTGAGGGTAAAATTGGGTTGGAAAATTGGGTTGGAAAATTGGGCACAACACAGAGGATTTTTTTTGGAGACTTAAATCCACAAGGAATGGGTGATGACTGACTCTTCGGCCGTCAATTTTGATATCAGTATGATATTGCCCGGCTAAAAGGTCAGCAGATCACGGGAATGCGTCACTTTCGTTGTCGGGAAAGTGTAAATGGAGATTTTCTCAGATAGCTGAGAACAACAATTGTTGAACCAAGTATGGAGTCATCGACGATTGATTTTTGTTAAAGTTCAGATTCTCATATATGGGTAGGATGGCTTTTCAGCAATAGAATTTAGTTTGATACATACACAGATCCAAATTAATAATGGTACAGGAGGCTGACATTTGTGAGGATGTTCAAACAGAAGTTTTATCTCACTGGGCAAGTTTCCTGGCTATTACTTGGTGAATTTGCACCAACATACACAGATATCCTCTTAATAAGGCTATCTACATTGTATCTAAATCAAGTTGCTTTGAAGGTAAGTGATCTTGTCAGTTCAAGTTAACACTTGTTTGGGAGTGTTATTTGTGTTTCAATGAATTAGCTACACACAAATATAAACATTTATAAACTCAATTGTTAGATTATAGCCAAATGATTGCTGGATTATATCCAGCTTTATTAATGATTAAATATTAAGTAATTTGGCTTAGAGGTAAGTGCTATATTTTGATAAATTTAATAATTATAATTAAATTAATACTTAATAATTAATTTAATTATGGACTTTAATCTAGCTACCCACAATGGACATTTTCTCTTGTGGGTGGCAAAACGTAAGAATTGTCATTTACATAAATGATGATTTATTGGCCAAGCAAGGAGTTTCATACTTCTTTGTAGAATACAACAAGCTCTTAGCTCTTTGTATTTCTTTCAACAACTTTTTCAAGAGCTGTCAAAGACTAGACTATTCTCTATCATTTAAAACAGTGGAGATTAACTCCTGGTTTAAATCACTTTTGCTTACTCTGCTTTAAACCAGGAGCTTGCTCTCTATGTATACTAAGAATATTTTTAGTTTTTAACAAGAATCATATTCACGTCTTGGTTGACATTGTGACTAGGTTTGATCCCTTTTGCAAACATTTTTGCCAACCGAAAATTTCCTCCTTAACCTTTTGCTGCTTTTGCAAACAAGGCAAAAAAGTTGAGGAGACTCCTCTGCATTTCATTGTGAATATGCTGACCTATACACAAGAAGACTTGCTTATCTGGATCCTTATTTTTTTTTTAATTTTGAGACTTGCCAATGCTCCCCCAGCTTTCCTTTAGAGGACTGTTACCTGTTTTTAGAGAGATCAAACTTCTGAAGTAATCTCTTGTAAGATGCAATGCACTTTTTAGACCAAAGTAATTCTGACTTTGCTCCCTTATTCAATCTACAATGTTATTAATTTGTTTAAGTAATTTTAAATCTCAAAGAAAACACAGTTGAACCTATCTAGCTTGAATCTCACGGGAATGAGAAAAAAATCTGAGATAAACAATTTTCAAGATATAGCAGTTCAAATACAGTAAGCAGTAATAAGTTTGATTCAAGGTACAGTATTTTATTAATATATTGGGTTGTTCAGAAAGTAATTTCATTTTTTTTATGTGGAAAAAAAACAATATTTTTTATAAATAAATATTTTATTGAATTAGATATTGACCATTTTGGTCAAATATCTGTTGTCATCATTTCTGGTAGTAGCATGATTTCACATTCATAAAAGTTTTGATTGTTGCTTACGAAAAACTGATCCAAGTGATTTTTGACATTGTCATTTCAAGTAAATGTCTTACAGTTAAAAAAATTTGTATAGACTGGAACAAATAATAATCTGAGTGTGCTCGATCTGGCAAATATGGTTGGTGTGATAGCATGTCCCATCTAAGTTATAACAGTTTCAGATGCGTTACCAAACTTGTGTAAAATTTGACATTATCGTGGTAAAGCACTACACCTGTTTTGTTGATCAATTCTGGCCGCCTTTTCAGTTTAATGATATTACTCAATTTGTTTACTTAATGGCAGTACACTTTTGAATCAATTGTTAAATTGTCTGGTAAAAGCTCCAAAAAAAATTTCCTTAATATCCCACCAAAAAGAGCATCTCTCTTTAAGAACATGTGGAACTCATATATCAAGCTTTGAAACAAAACCAATTTGTTTCAAGTAATCATAAACAGTTCAATTTGACAAATTTAATCTCTTAGTGCAGTGTTTTTCAACCTGTGGGTTGCGACCCCCAGGGGGTCGCAAAGCCTTACACGGGGGTTTGCGGGTAAAAGAAAAAGACAAGTGTTTGTAGGTCCTACACTACAATAAATAAAACTACAATTTCAGTGAGAAGGCTTTGTGTTTTTATTTTAAAGTACAATTGGTTTTTCGATTAATATTTAGGTCTCAATAGAAAGAAAATTAAATACGTAGTTTTTAAAATCACTGATATAGTTTTAATATGGCCCTGGGGGGTTGCCAAAATTTTTTTAACTTGTAAAGGGGTCGTGTATTCAAGAAGGTTGAAAAACACTGTCTTAGAGATTTCACATGTTGTTATTCGGCAATTTGCTTCAATTAGTACCTTTATTTTGTTTTCATTGGCTTCAACTGGCCATCCAAAATGTGCTGCATCTTCAATATTGAAATTGCCAGAATGAAATTTTGTAAACCAGTTTTGGCACTGTCGTTCTGTCAATACATCTTCTCCATACACGTCACACAATTTTTTTTCTCATTTGAACAGCATTCTTACCTTTTCAGTAATAAAAGAGCAAAATATGTCAAAAATGCTGCTTTCGATCTTCCATATTTGATGGGACAAAATAAACAATTGCACAAAATCAAACAAAATTTTTTACAAATAAGCCTTAAAATGCTAGCTGGCAAAATATATAATGACAATACAGTTTAGAATGAAAATGGTGAGAAAAAAATACGACTAATCTGTCTAGTGGTAAAAAAACGAAATTACTTTCCGAACAACCCAATAATAGCATGTACAGTAGTACTTGTATTAGGTAAAAATAAAACGTTTTGATGACCGTTAGCAGAAATAGTTTGTCAATAATTCCTGATGCCTGACTTTTTTTGACTGGATAATTTTTTGAAGGTAATAAATAGCCACAAATCTTGACTAATATCTTCCTGACATTCAAGGAAAGTTCTCAACATTTCAACCGCCTTCTTTTGTGATAATAACTTTAGGTGAATCTATCTTATCCTCTAGTTCATCATAGTTGTCAGAAATTCCTCTCACATTTTCCATGATATCCATATCTGTCAACATTCCACATGTTGGTAACTTGTAGGAAATTGTCCACATCCAAAAACTCTTCAAATGAAATGTCTAAATTATTTATTCTTGACGATTATCCAATCTTCCAAATTTACTTCATTAGTTTCAATGTCTTTCACTGTGCCAATGGTGTTTTGTTGTTCCTCTTCCTTGCTGTTTCTTTGCTTAAACCCTGCTTTTAGAAAACTGTTCTTGATCATCATTTCTGTAACACTCCTCCAAGAATAGTCTATCATCCTCAT
Source organism: Centruroides sculpturatus (assembly GCF_000671375.1). Lineage (NCBI taxonomy): Eukaryota > Metazoa > Arthropoda > Arachnida > Scorpiones > Buthidae > Centruroides > Centruroides sculpturatus. The sequence goes on along the minus strand of NW_019385149.1, from coordinate 42,611 downwards.
AAAATGAAAAACATTGATAGTGGAAAGGGACCATCGTCAATGATGTCTAAAAGTTTTCAAATCAGTTCTCTTCTGTATTCCACTTTGAAACTTCAAATGATCTCTTGATTGAAGGTTGCAGCTTAGATGTGGTGTTTGGAGGCAAAAACCTTATAGTGATTTTTTTTTGAGTAGAGAGGTTGGAATGAGCATTGTAATTATCAATGAAAAGACGAATTAGATTTTTAAACCCACAGTGTCTGGTTGAAAGGAATCAACCAGTCACTGATGATTTCACTTCTCATCTATGCTTTCTGGTTTGCTTTGTATGTTATAAGAAACAATTTCATTTTTGAGAAACATCTGGGCTTTGCAGAATGACCAATCATCAGAAGTGGAAGTTTTCACTTTCAGTTTGATTAACTGCTAAGAGTACATACTAATCACACATACTTTACTCTGTTTTCCACCTTAGCACTCTTGTCTCTTGAATATAATGGTTTTATTGGGTAAACATTGGAAGAAAATGCCTGTTTTATCAGCATTGAAAACATTCACTGGCTCATATCCTTGATCCATAAACACTGAGGCACAGACGCACTTATGTCGCACTGCTGTGTCTACTTTAAAGCTGTTGAGCCACTCATTGCTGGCATTACATTTGCTATGGTCATGTCTTTTGATAAAATCTTCAGCTTTCCTTTGTGATATCATTTTGTTCAGTTCCTCTTAGAGGAATGATGTCATAAGAACTCCTCAATCGCAACATTGATTGCATAACCATTTTTTACACATTCCTCTATTTCTGGAAAAGAACATTTTTGATTTTTTTCACTTTCTTGTTGTTGTTTTTGAAGTTTCTCTCTACTTTTATTATCTTTGAAAGAGTACTTGATGGAATACTAAACTTGGTTGAAACTTCATTCTTTCTCATCTGAGGATTTCCATCCGAAGATTTTAAGATTTTCATTTTTCTTCAATTGAAAAGACATTCAACTTTCTTTTCACACCAACCATTTGCTGCTCTTAATGTCACAATCACAAACTTAAATGATGTCAAAAAACTATTGGTCAATGAAAGTTTGTTAAAATCTGTTGTAACACATAACCTGGAATAATAAACAATAAGGGCAAAAGTCAAACTCATAACAAATCAGAAAAAGCAGTTTAATTTCAACTTTGTACTGTACTGCGAGAGATGATTCTCAACTACAATTTTGTTATCAAAATGTAGTCGCTGAGCTTTGAATTTGTCATTGACACTTCAGTCTATAATTTGAGACAAAAGTTTTGAGAGAAAATTATTTGAGATAAACATGGAAAATATATTGAATTTATGCTGCAAATGCAGGGAAAAAAATAAATTTTGAGATAAAGAGGTTTTTGAAATAAACAGGTTCAACTGTACTACTTTCATGATTCTGTAATGATTAATATATTTCATACATTGCAAATAAAAACATTTTCAATTTCTAAAAATGTTTTTTTGAATTATATATGTAGTATGTACATTAAACAGTGTATTCATATCTATTAGTATAGCATGAAGTACTTAATAATAGTTCACAGATTATGAAGTGTATCCAAATGAATGATTTTCTATATTTTTTATCTTGCCAAAAGACTCACAATAGCATCAGATCAATTTATTCAAAATTCACTACATGTTTAACTTATATGTCCTCTTCAAACAAAAATAGAGAAAATAATGTTTGACCACTGTCCAATCCAAAAGTAGCATTTAAATTACTTTTTATTTTACAAATTATAAATTATCCCTTTATACAATGATGTTCTGGCTACAGTTACATAAGAATTCAATAGTTTTAAGATACAGGCATATCTTATTAATGAAGTGGATGCATTCCACAAAATTACTTTGTTGAGCAAAATTTCATTCTCAGAGATGGCCTTAATAGTATGTTTGTTCATAAAGAAAATGAAAAATTTTTTCTTTGAAAAAAGAAAAGTTCTATTAAATAAAAAGTCAATATCACATTCAAACATATATAAAATCACAAAATTTTAAAATAGAAATCTAAAGTTGATTGTTTATGTTTTTTTTCTCTTTCATTTAACAATTGCCTATACAAATTTATTGCATTTAGCATCAATTGCTTAAAAATAACAGTTCTTCCTAAATCAGGATCATTTTCACTGAAAAAATTTAAAACATTTTCAATGTTATTCAAGTATCTTTTAAAATCTTTGGTTGATAACACTTTTTTGGCAGGAACTTCTTTAATTTCATCTTCATTTTCTTTGACTTTGCTGCTAACAAGTTATTTTTCTAAATCTTCCATTAAAAAATCATCATCTTTTGCATTTAATAAATTTCTTACATCCTCTGTCAACATTTTCAAAACCTGTTAATTGAGCTATCTGAACAACTTAATTTCTAATCTTTTGAATGTTATTTTCTTCTTCTAGTACAACTTCTTTTCTTCATACCTCAGTTATAGCAGTGCAGCACACTGAAACACACCTTATTAAGTGTAAGTTACAACTAAATTATGCTAATGATGCACAAAACTATTAAAACAGACACACCTAAAGCTTGGGAGTATTGGAGAGTTAGCCAATCAGATGACTTATTGGCACTGACCTTAAAATGTTAATATTTTTATGTTAAAGGGTGGCTTGAATTGCAGACTTTGTTATATAGAGGCTTCATTACCAGTGGTAACATTAACCAAGGTATACCTGTACTTAAAAACCATTTTAATACATTGAACAAGTACTGTACAATACAGATTGGCAACAAGCTTGGTATCAGCATTTTTTTTTAACCCTGTTAAAAATATCCCAGGCTGATGACCTTACAACAAATAAAAAGTCTCCTGAAACTATGCATGTATTAACATTACTAATAGAAAGTTTTGCTGCTATTGTATATCCATTAACTTCACTCTTGACCAAAGCAAAAAGCTTCAGATAAGACATCAAACAACAAAAAGTCTTCAACTGATTAAAGATTATGCCAACTTCTAAATCAATTATGGTCACTTTAATTCTAAAATACCAAACAAATTATGTACAAGATGCTTCTGGTTATAATCTCTGCACTGTTCTCATTCAGATTCAAGCTGACTAACTCGTCATTTAATTTAATTAATTAAGGGCTCATTCATTTAAAATTTAATGCACATTCTTTGCTCAATTATACTCAACATTTTGAAAAATTGCTGCTGCAAAATTTCTTTACACACAAAACAAGTATTTATTTGCAAATGAAAACAGATGATGACATAGAGATTACTGTTAGATTTAGATGAAAGTTATAACAATAAAAAAACAAAAAAAAAAAANTTTTTGGTTGATATTACAATAACTATCTTTTACTTCATTAAAGAATGAAATAATCATTATTTTACTCTTTATTTAAAAAATAAAATTAGTATTAAGTTTTGTGAAGAAAATTACATTAAATCAATATCAAAGCCATTAGAAAGCATAATAAATTACATAATTTAAATCTCTTATAGACAGTAGTCCAAAATCTCAAAAGTATTAATTATCTCGATTTCATTTAAAAAAAATAAATATAATGATTTCAAATAGAATAATTGTTAGTAGTAAAAAAATTAGTGTCTATTCCTAATGTTTAAAATTAATCTTCAGAGATTTGGCATTTAAATTCTGTAGAAGTAAATTTATGCAGCATACAATAGGTTCACCAAACACAATCTCTACAATTAAGTTATTACATTATTTGAGAAATTTCAGTGCATTTTTCTTTTTATTTACTTAAAGATACTTTATTGGATAGTAAGATCTAGATCACTTTTAAAGCATGCATCTGCTTAGATCCAACTTTACTATTTTATAAAAAATTAATGCTGTTTCTTTTATCCATTATATGCAATTTACATAAACAAAATATATTATTAAGCTACAGTATATTATAAAAATATAATCAATAAGTCTTTAAACCTATAAGAGATTAACCATCATTTTGTAAAATAACAAAAACAGATATGAGAAAAAATTTTAAAAAAATTGACATAGCCTAGGTTTACTATAATTTTAAATAAATATATGTTTGATTTTTTTTACACAAGTTATACAGTTTCATGAAATGTACAGTGAAACCTCGGTACACGACCTTAATCCGTTCCTAATGTTTGGACTTATACCGAATAGGACGTATACCAAACCAACCTTTCCCATAAGAAGTAATGTAAAAATGATTAATCTATTCTCATGTAAAAAAAACAGCTGGCTTTAAACACCTTGCTTTCCTGGCTAGTTCCTGCTTGTTTTTTCATGAGATCAGCATGTATCTTTTTAGCTTTCTCAGAAATAATTGCTTCTGATGCGCTGTTTCCAGCACACTGTTTTTCAGTTATCCAAAGCAAAAGCAATTTCTCCACATGATCTATTGTTTAGAAATTGATTTAACTCCTTTTGAAATGCTAGCAGATTTCATAATGTCTTTATTTTTCACAATTGCCGATATTGATCAAACACGCATGCCACCTTCATATTTCTCAACAATCTCTTTTTTCAGTTCCATTGCGATTCTAGTCATTTTTTTGTTTTTCTGTTGCCTTTTTGCAATTCATGATTAATAAAAATAATAACATTTTACTTACAAATTAAAATAAGAAGAAATTTAACAAAGTTATAAATTGTGGCACTGCAAACATCTAGTCTGGTATAGTACACCGATAGTGCTACTTGTTCATAGATGGCGCATATAATTGAATTAAGTCGTATACTGAACAAAAGTTGTATACCAAGCAAAATTTGTTTCATCCAAACAGGATGTATTCCGAATTGGACGTATTCTAAAGCAGACGTATACCGAGGTACCATTGTATATAGAAATTTAACAATAACAATAACAATAATAATAATAACTATTTTCAAATAGCTTAAAAAAAAAAACACTAAACTGTATTATATATGTGTATACCTTTTCTCCAGGTCGATATTTTTCCCAATTTTTTAACATTTTCAGCCATTTGTTCAGTCGTTCAGTTTCCAACTCTCTCACCTAAAAATTATTTAATCAATTAATCAACTGTAAAACCAAATCAAATAAGTAAGATTTGCAAAATTNGTCATCATTTCTGGTAGTAGCATGATTTCACATTCATAAAAGTTTTGATTGTTGCTTACGAAAAACTGATCCAAGTGATTTTTGACATTGTCATTTCAAGTAAATGTCTTACAGTTAAAAAAATTTGTATAGACTGGAACAAATAATAATCTGAGTGTGCTCGATCTGGCAAATATGGTTGGTGTGATAGCATGTCCCATCTAAGTTATAACAGTTTCAGATGCGTTACCAAACTTGTGTAAAATTTGACATTATCGTGGTAAAGCACTACACCTGTTTTGTTGATCAATTCTGGCCGCCTTTTCAGTTTAATGATATTACTCAATTTGTTTACTTAATGGCAGTACACTTTTGAATCAATTGTTAAATTGTCTGGTAAAAGCTCCAAAAAAAATTTCCTTAATATCCCACCAAAAAGAGCATCTCTCTTTAAGAACATGTGGAACTCATATATCAAGCTTTGAAACAAAACCAATTTGTTTCAAGTAATCATAAACAGTTCAATTTGACAAATTTAATCTCTTAGTGCAGTGTTTTTCAACCTGTGGGTTGCGACCCCCAGGGGGTCGCAAAGCCTTACACGGGGGTTTGCGGGTAAAAGAAAAAGACAAGTGTTTGTAGGTCCTACACTACAATAAATAAAACTACAATTTCAGTGAGAAGGCTTTGTGTTTTTATTTTAAAGTACAATTGGTTTTTCGATTAATATTTAGGTCTCAATAGAAAGAAAATTAAATACGTAGTTTTTAAAATCACTGATATAGTTTTAATATGGCCCTGGGGGGTTGCCAAAATTTTTTTAACTTGTAAAGGGGTCGTGTATTCAAGAAGGTTGAAAAACACTGTCTTAGAGATTTCACATGTTGTTATTCGGCAATTTGCTTCAATTAGTACCTTTATTTTGTTTTCATTGGCTTCAACTGGCCATCCAAAATGTGCTGCATCTTCAATATTGAAATTGCCAGAATGAAATTTTGTAAACCAGTTTTGGCACTGTCGTTCTGTCAATACATCTTCTCCATACACGTCACACAATTTTTTTTCTCATTTGAACAGCATTCTTACCTTTTCAGTAATAAAAGAGCAAAATATGCAAAAAATGCTGCTTTCGATCTTCCATATTTGATGGGACAAAATAAACAATTGCACAAAATCAAACAAAATTTTTTACAAATAAGCCTTAAAATGCTAGCTGGCAAAATATATAATGACAATACAGTTTAGAATGAAAATGGTGAGAAAAAAATACGACTAATCTGTCTAGTGGTAAAAAAACGAAATTACTTTCCGAACAACCCAATAATAGCATGTACAGTAGTACTTGTATTAGGTAAAAATAAAACGTTTTGATGACCGTTAGCAGAAATAGTTTGTCAATAATTCCTGATGCCTGACTTTTTTTGACTGGATAATTTTTTGAAGGTAATAAATAGCCACAAATCTTGACTAATATCTTCCTGACATTCAAGGAAAGTTCTCAACATTTCAACCGCCTTCTTTTGTGATAATAACTTTAGGTGAATCTATCTTATCCTCTAGTTCATCATAGTTGTCAGAAATTCCTCTCACATTTTCCATGATATCCATATCTGTCAACATTCCACATGTTGGTAACTTGTAGGAAATTGTCCACATCCAAAAACTCTTCAAATGAAATGTCTAAATTATTTATTCTTGACGATTATCCAATCTTCCAAATTTACTTCATTAGTTTCAATGTCTTTCACTGTGCCAATGGTGTTTTGTTGTTCCTCTTCCTTGCTGTTTCTTTGCTTAAACCCTGCTTTTAGAAAACTGTTCTTGATCATCATTTCTGTAACACTCCTCCAAGAATAGTCTATCATCCTCATAAAATGAAAAACATTGATAGTGGAAAGGGACCATCGTCAATGATGTCTAAAAGTTTTCAAATCAGTTCTCTTCTGTATTCCACTTTGAAACTTCAAATGATCTCTTGATTGAAGGTTGCAGCTTAGATGTGGTGTTTGGAGGCAAAAACCTTATAGTGATTTTTTTTTGAGTAGAGAGGTTGGAATGAGCATTGTAATTATCAATGAAAAGACGAATTAGATTTTTAAACCCACAGTGTCTGGTTGAAAGGAATCAACCAGTCACTGATGATTTCACTTCTCATCTATGCTTTCTGGTTTGCTTTGTATGTTATAAGAAACAATTTCATTTTTGAGAAACATCTGGGCTTTGCAGAATGACCAATCATCAGAAGTGGAAGTTTTCACTTTCAGTTTGATTAACTGCTAAGAGTACATACTAATCACACATACTTTACTCTGTTTTCCACCTTAGCACTCTTGTCTCTTGAATATAATGGTTTTATTGGGTAAACATTGGAAGAAAATGCCTGTTTTATCAGCATTGAAAACATTCACTGGCTCATATCCTTGATCCATAAACACTGAGGCACAGACGCACTTATGTCGCACTGCTGTGTCTACTTTAAAGCTGTTGAGCCACTCATTGCTGGCATTACATTTGCTATGGTCATGTCTTTTGATAAAATCTTCAGCTTTCCTTTGTGATATCATTTTGTTCAGTTCCTCTTAGAGGAATGATGTCATAAGAACTCCTCAATCGCAACATTGATTGCATAACCATTTTTTACACATTCCTCTATTTCTGGAAAAGAACATTTTTGATTTTTTTCACTTTCTTGTTGTTGTTTTTGAAGTTTCTCTCTACTTTTATTATCTTTGAAAGAGTACTTGATGGAATACTAAACTTGGTTGAAACTTCATTCTTTCTCATCTGAGGATTTCCATCCGAAGATTTTAAGATTTTCATTTTTCTTCAATTGAAAAGACATTCAACTTTCTTTTCACACCAACCATTTGCTGCTCTTAATGTCACAATCACAAACTTAAATGATGTCAAAAAACTATTGGTCAATGAAAGTTTGTTAAAATCTGTTGTAACACATAACCTGGAATAATAAACAATAAGGGCAAAAGTCAAACTCATAACAAATCAGAAAAAGCAGTTTAATTTCAACTTTGTACTGTACTGCGAGAGATGATTCTCAACTACAATTTTGTTATCAAAATGTAGTCGCTGAGCTTTGAATTTGTCATTGACACTTCAGTCTATAATTTGAGACAAAAGTTTTGAGAGAAAATTATTTGAGATAAACATGGAAAATATATTGAATTTATGCTGCAAATGCAGGGAAAAAAATAAATTTTGAGATAAAGAGGTTTTTGAAATAAACAGGTTCAACTGTACTACTTTCATGATTCTGTAATGATTAATATATTTCATACATTGCAAATAAAAACATTTTCAATTTCTAAAAATGTTTTTTTGAATTATATATGTAGTATGTACATTAAACAGTGTATTCATATCTATTAGTATAGCATGAAGTACTTAATAATAGTTCACAGATTATGAAGTGTATCCAAATGAATGATTTTCTATATTTTTTATCTTGCCAAAAGACTCACAATAGCATCAGATCAATTTATTCAAAATTCACTACATGTTTAACTTATATGTCCTCTTCAAACAAAAATAGAGAAAATAATGTTTGACCACTGTCCAATCCAAAAGTAGCATTTAAATTACTTTTTATTTTACAAATTATAAATTATCCCTTTATACAATGATGTTCTGGCTACAGTTACATAAGAATTCAATAGTTTTAAGATACAGGCATATCTTATTAATGAAGTGGATGCATTCCACAAAATTACTTTGTTGAGCAAAATTTCATTCTCAGAGATGGCCTTAATAGTATGTTTGTTCATAAAGAAAATGAAAAATTTTTTCTTTGAAAAAAGAAAAGTTCTATTAAATAAAAAGTCAATATCACATTCAAACATATATAAAATCACAAAATTTTAAAATAGAAATCTAAAGTTGATTGTTTATGTTTTTTTTCTCTTTCATTTAACAATTGCCTATACAAATTTATTGCATTTAGCATCAATTGCTTAAAAATAACAGTTCTTCCTAAATCAGGATCATTTTCACTGAAAAAATTTAAAACATTTTCAATGTTATTCAAGTATCTTTTAAAATCTTTGGTTGATAACACTTTTTTGGCAGGAACTTCTTTAATTTCATCTTCATTTTCTTTGACTTTGCTGCTAACAAGTTATTTTTCTAAATCTTCCATTAAAAAATCATCATCTTTTGCATTTAATAAATTTCTTACATCCTCTTTGTCAACATTTTCAAAACCTGTTAATTGAGCTATCTGAACAACTTAATTTCTAATCTTTTGAATGTTATTTTCTTCTTCTAGTACAACTTCTTTTCTTCATACCTCAGTTATAGCAGTGCAGCACACTGAAACACACCTTATTAAGTGTAAGTTACAACTAAATTATGCTAATGATGCACAAAACTATTAAAACAGACACACCTAAAGCTTGGGAGTATTGGAGAGTTAGCCAATCAGATGACTTATTGGCACTGACCTTAAAATGTTAATATTTTTATGTTAAAGGGTGGCTTGAATTGCAGACTTTGTTATATAGAGGCTTCATTACCAGTGGTAACATTAACCAAGGTATACCTGTACTTAAAAACCATTTTAATACATTGAACAAGTACTGTACAATACAGATTGGCAACAAGCTTGGTATCAGCATTTTTTTTTAACCCTGTTAAAAATATCCCAGGCTGATGACCTTACAACAAATAAAAAGTCTCCTGAAACTATGCATGTATTAACATTACTAATAGAAAGTTTTGCTGCTATTGTATATCCATTAACTTCACTCTTGACCAAAGCAAAAAGCTTCAGATAAGACATCAAACAACAAAAAGTCTTCAACTGATTAAAGATTATGCCAACTTCTAAATCAATTATGGTCACTTTAATTCTAAAATACCAAACAAATTATGTACAAGATGCTTCTGGTTATAATCTCTGCACTGTTCTCATTCAGATTCAAGCTGACTAACTCGTCATTTAATTTAATTAATTAAGGGCTCATTCATTTAAAATTTAATGCACATTCTTTGCTCAATTATACTCAACATTTTGAAAAATTGCTGCTGCAAAATTTCTTTACACACAAAACAAGTATTTATTTGCAAATGAAAACAGATGATGACATAGAGATTACTGTTAGATTTAGATGAAAGTTATAACAATAAAAAAACAAAAAAAAAAAAAACAATGTCAATGCCCTCTTGTATGTGTGCAATTTAAATGAACCATTCCCAATACTTTTTGATCACAGTAGTATAATCAATATATTATACACTTGCCACTGATGCTTTACTACAATCACTTGATGCTTCTCTCTACATAATCTCCTAAGGCACAACTTATGAAAAATCTTGTATATATATATATATATAAGGATTGTCCAGAAAGTAATATCTGTTTGCTCATAGATGGTATTCAGAGCAACAGATGTCAAGTAAGCAAGGTCAATTATATAGTCTCAGTCAAACATAGAAGAAATTTATGTGACAATTGGATTTGTTGTACAGTTGTTGTGCATCATAAAAAAAAGCAGCAAAAATTAATAATCCTGCAACATATAAAATGCGAGCTGTTACTTGGCTTCTGAATGCCAAAAATATTCATCCAGAGGACATTCATTATCACATTATGGTAGTGTATAGTGACAATGTAATAGGCTGCATAGGATCATTCAAAACAAGCAGTGTGGAATGTTGTTGAAGGCTGTTGTGTTCCTCCACAGCAATGCATGTCCTTACACAGCTCAGCAAATCACATGCCTGCCTCAATACCTCAAATGGGATGTTCTGCACCATCCTGCCTACAGTCTAAACTTGACTCCCAATGACTATCACCTGTTTGATAAGTTGAAGGAGTTTCTGGAAGGAAAGTGCTTTTCCAGTACCATTGAGTTGAAAGATCAAATTATGGAGTGATTAAAGGGCTTGGAGGCAAAAGTCTACAATGACAGCATTCAAAAACTGGTCACAAGATATGGGAACTACTTAAAAAATGGCAGCAGTTATGTTGAAAAATGACTTAATCTATAAATATTATTATAGCAAATAAAGAATTAAAATAAGTAGATTTGTTTTGTGATTATGGACAAACATGTATTACTTTGAAAAAAAATTAAATACCTTCTTGTAAGGATACTAGAAGAATATATCAATGACTCACAAAACCTTTGAATATCCAGTAAAATTATTTAATTGAAATAACAAACGTTTTTGACTTTAATATTCAGTTATTAAAACGTTTATTATTTCAATTAAATTATTTTACTGGATATTCAAATGTTTTGTGAGTCATGTATTACTTTCTGGGTGACTCTTGTATATATATATATATATAAACACTCTCATCAAAATATAAAATTCTTGATTTAAAGTATTAACATTGTATTATGACTTTACTTACACTGTTATAGGTAGAATAAGCTGCCAAAACATGAAATAAAGCTTGTTGTCTAAAAAACAAAAACATGTTACTAAATATTAATTAAACTGCATGATTACAAGCTTTTAAAGTGTATTCTGATTTAATTTATTTTTTAATAATTAAAGAACTGATGTCTATTTATTATAAACTTACTTTACATTATATCTTTCACGAAACATGATATGATTACGATAAGTTCTATTAACATCAAGATCAATCTGTCTGACGTCTGGAGACCATTTTCGAGCATGCTCACGCATATTCTAATTAATTTAAAAAAGTAATATGCAATATTTATTTAATAGTTTATAAACTATTTAAGTTATTATTATAAGCTATTCACTTGATATTTATCTTTATGTTTATCTCTAATTTCAGTAACTTCCAATAATCTTGACCAAACTTCACCTCTAACTGCATTTGGTATTCCCTTATATATTCTTCTTTTTAACTAAAAANAACGCGCCCGCCGTTTGGTGCACTGCTCCGTGATGAAAACAAGCTTAAGCAATGGCATCGTTGAATGGTGCACACTCGGTAAGTAATTCTACAATTTTTTGTTCATAGCATAGTTTATACGGATTATTCCCAAAAAATTATATGTGTTTTGGAAATGTTGAGTCCAATTAGTCTAGAATCGATTAATTTTATGGAAGAAAACCTTTTAAACAGTTGTAGTCCGTAAACTGCACATGTGCCGGGTTGTGATTGGCTCATGTATTTAAGGATTCATACAACGCGAAATTCTTATGAAGTGGAACGTATCTACTGCATTATAGGGGGGAGTCAACTGTATTTATTTATTTTGTACAAACAAAATAAATATATTGAAAAATATAAAAACAAAAGAAATTATACTTTAGAAATTAATCTAGTATTAAAAATGTTCGATTCAGCACGACACACAGTCCTCAGAAAAACACCACACAAAAGTGCCAGTGCTGCCAGCTAAAACATACACACCAACAAAAAAAAATATTGGAGTAGCCCAAGACATAGCCAAAGGTTGTAGTGCCACAGCATTAGCGGAAATTTAAATTTGCCGACCGGAATGCTTTTGGTTAACTGACGTTTCAGTTGACCGGCTTTCGGATAAATGACCCTCTACTGTATTCATAATTTATTATATTAATAATAATAATTTTAGTTATATAGGAATCCTAAGAAAATTTTAATCATATTAAAATAATTTCAGGACAGTATAGAAGTTTTTCCTTCAACTGAGAATGCATACTATTTTTATAAGATAAATAATAATTTCTACTTTTTAAATAACAATAATCTATGTTCTTAGGAAAATCATGGGATTGTTCCTTACTCGAATTTCTCTAAACCGGCTTATATCGAAGAAAGCACCAAAGATGTTAAAGGTATGTACCATTTTAGATATGATGTACGTAGACTATACATTGCTAATAAGAATCACTCTTCTTGAATGTACTGCTTTCGATCAATTATTTCATTCAGAAATTGTATATTTGAATTTATATATTCAGAACCTTTTGCGTTGGCTAGAAAACAGGGTTGTCCAAAAGTCAGTTAACTGTTTAAAAGTAATTTTAGATGCAGTTTACTTCCTAACAAAGCTTACAAAACTTATTACTAATGATGCATTCTAATATATAGTTACATGTTCTCTGGTATAAAATTGAGTTGGTGTCCAAACATGCAAAAGCTTTTGCTTCAGTTAACTAGTTTTGGATCACTGCAGGCTTGCATGTGTGCACATTGTATTTCTTATACAGTCAAACCTCTGGTTTCAAACAGCTCACTTTCTGAACAGAATTTTGAACTGATAATTGCTCTGGTTGCCAAACAAGCTACTTGGGAAGAGCTGGCCACAGATTAGAGAGAGACAGATGGTCAACTCTCTGTACTTCCTACGTTAAAGAAAGTCAATGGCTCAATCAATCAATGACAGAATTATTGATTTAGAAGTTGGTGCTGAGATCATTTTGTGTCATTAAACGTCACATCATGAATCATTGATGATGATGCTATTTAAATTAGATTTCAATGGAAACATACTGTTACTGTGTTTTGGTACATGTTGCAGTTGAATCTAAATCAAATTAATTAATAATAACCACATTAATTGACATTCACATAATGTAAATGGCATCCAAGAAATTTATTTAAAAGGTGTTTAAGTCAAATTAAATAACAAAAATGTATTATTTCTCTTTAAATATATAATTAGTGTTCGTCATTATATTTAAAAGTATTAATTAAATGCAAGAACTTTTAATGAATGTTTTGTAGATAAATCTGGTATCTGCAAGTCAGAAAAAAAAAATCTTTAATTAACATATAAAAATATTACTACTAACTTTTTTCAGGAAAAGTGAACAATGGGAATTTATTTCTTCCACAAATTCCACAAATTTTTTTGTATTTTGCATTATATCTTTTATTTTTTTAATTCCATAAGTCACTGTGGAACCTAAGAAAGCTAATGAAAGTGTGGAGGTGAAAAGGAAAAAAGTGAAAACAACAATAGAGATGAAGAAAGAAATCATACGGAAGCACGAAAGTGGAGTTCGCGTCTCGGATCTGGCTTTGCAGTTCGGCTTAGCAAAGTCATCGATCTCTACCATTCTCAAGAACAAGGAAGTAATAAAAGATGCTAATGTTGCCAAAGGAGTGACTGTAATCACCAAGCAAAGATCACAGACCTTAGAAGAAGTGGAAAAGTTGCTTCTGATTTGGATCAATGAAAAGCAGTTGGCCGGCAACAGTCTTTCGAAGGCCATCATTTGTGAGAAAGCAAGGCTTTTGTACCAGGATTTGCTCAAGAAAACCCCAGGTTCAAGTTTTGAGATTGATAGGTTTAAGGCTAGTCGAGGCTGGTTTGAAAAGTTTAAGAAGCGAAGTGGCATACACAGTATAGTTCACCATGGAGAGGCTTTGAGTGCAAACAAAAAAGATGCTGAAGACTTTGTGAAAGAATTCTGTGCTTATGTGGCTGCAGAGGGTTTTATCCCCCAGCAAGTGTTTAATTGTGGTGAAACTGGACTGTTTTGGAAGAAAATGCCAAACAGTACATACTTAATGCAGGAAGTGAAGGACAGGTTAACTCTTTTGCTTTGTGGAAATGCTAGTGGTGATTTTAAAGTGAAACCATTGCTCGTTTATCATTTGGAGAACCCTGATGTGTTTAAGAGAAACAATGTTGTGAAAAACAAGTTGTCTGTCATGTGGAGGGCTAACAGTAAGGCCTGGGTGACCAGACAGTTTTTCCTGGAATGGGTCCATGAAGTTTTTGCTCCTAGTGTGAGAAAATACCTTAATGAAAATAATTTGCCACTGAAGTGCCTGCTTTTGTTGGACAATGCTCCTGCTCACCCCCCAGGCATGGAGGCTGAATTACTTGGAGAGTGTGACTTCATCGTCATGAAGTTTTTGCCTCCTAATATTACTTCAATTATTCAGCCGATGGACCAACAGATCATTTCTAACTTTAAAAAGTATTACACTAAAGCACTTTTTCAAAGATGCTTTGAGGTTACCTCTGACACAGAGTTAACTCTCTGTGACTTTTGGAAGAACCATTTCAATATTTTGCTCTGCTTAGGTCTTATTGACAAGGCCTGGCAGCAAGTTACTTGCAGGACCTTGAACTTGGCCTGGAGGAATCTCTGGCCTGATTGTGTTGCAGTGAGTGACTTTGAGGGATTTGAGACAGATACTGATGGAGTTGTTGATGACATAGTGTATCTAGGTAAAAGCATGGGTCTGGAAGTGAACAATGCCGACATCGAAGAGCTGGTGAAGGAACACAGTCCTGAGTTATCTACCGATGAACTCGAACTCCTTCAGAAGGAGCAGCAGAAGGAAGTGCTCAAGGAGATACCTTCGGAGGAAGAAGAGGGAAGGGAGGATGTTCCTATTGCTCTTATTAACAAAATGTGTGCAAAATGGAGTGAAGTGCAAAGTTTTGTTGAAAGGTATCATCCTGATAATGCAGTAGCAAGTCGTGTCATTAATCTTTTCAATGACAATGCTATGTCTCACTTCCATAACATTGTGAAACGTAGACAAAATCAAATTTCATTAGATAGGGTTTTAGTGAAAAAGAAGCCTAGTGAGTCTCAGGCAAAATCTGCTATGAAGAAGCAGGAAATCCAGGAGGTAAGAGAAAAAACTCCTGAAGTACAGTTACTTGATGCTGTTCTGGAGGGTGACTCACCTTCCAAGAAATAACATTCCTACCCTTCCATCTCTTCTCCAACCTCCATTTGCACAATCAAGACTTCTCAGCACAGGTAAGGATTAATGAAATTGTCTTTCTTATAACTTTATTCCTTATTCAATTGGTATGTTATAACATAATAATACATTCTCTTTATAGGCTTTTTTATACATGAAATACAGCTAAAAAGATAAAAAAAATTTTTTTGTTTTGGTGGTCAGGACTAGATTAATCCATTTTATAGTTTCTTATGGGAAAATTTGTTTCTTATGGCAACTTTTAGGAAAGAATTAAGTTCAAAATCAAATTTAACTGTATATTTTAGTTACAGTTATTATTTGTAGATATTTCTGCATCATTCTCTTTTGTCTTTTTACTTTCCATGTCCTTCTCTTTTGTCTTGTCTGTCTGATATTGACCCTTCTATCAATAATTTCTCTTCCTTCTACCTTATTTCCATCTCCTTTAGTTTTAAGATAGATTTAAGGATTGCAGGTTTAAGCATTAAATGTTTACTGTGGTTATTACAATTGTGTAACAGAAATTGAAAAATCAACTTTTGTTTTTACACAGCAACCTCATTGGGTTTCTTTGCCAATCTGAACATAAAAATCACCTCACATTATTTTATAAAAAATAAACAAACATAGTTACCTTAGTTTCATGAGCAGTAAGTTTATCGGGCAGCCGTGAATCACTAGAATTATTAAAATTAATAAATAATCCAGAATTTAAAATTTTAGTTTATAAGTGAAAATGAATCATTAAAACAAAAAAATTTTTATCTTGTTTTTAAAATAAGACTTTTTAGTAAATTCAATATAATGGTTTACATTCATTTTAATCCAATGAATGTAAAAACAACTCTTAAATGATGAGATTAAGCAAATTTTGAGACTTGAGCCCAAAGTTTAATATTTAATAGATCATCATAAGCCATTATAAATAATATTACCAGATATTATATATATGAACCTACTGAATAAACCCGTAACGATCAGTCACATGATATACTTCAAAAGCAGGATCTTCCCAAGGATCAACAAATTTAGCATCTGAACCAGTATCATATCTGGCAACAATAGCTACACGTTCAGCTGCTGCTCGTTCCAGATTTCCTTCTTTTTTCTTACCATTGCCTAATCACAAAAGAAAAATAAATATCATACAATATAATAATACTAGTCAATTATTGCAAAAAATTTTACTACTTTTAGATTAATTTTTCATAATTTCATATTTTTCTCTAACCATGCTAATAGAATAAATTTGTCTCTTATGTATATACCAGAGGTGGGGAACCTTTTTACCATTAGAGGCCACATTTAAATTAGGCAGCAATAAGAGAGGCCGCATAAGCTGATTGACCTAAGAAAGTGACTTTTGTGAAATTATTATAGTTTTTCTATAGATTTAACAATTTATTGCATTATATAGAAAAAATAAAATATAATACNTGTCTGACGTCTGGAGACCATTTTCGAGCATGCTCACGCATATTCTAATTAATTTAAAAAAGTAATATGCAATATTTATTTAATAGTTTATAAACTATTTAAGTTATTATTATAAGCTATTCACTTGATATTTATCTTTATGTTTATCTCTAATTTCAGTAACTTCCAATAATCTTGACCAAACTTCACCTCTAACTGCATTTGGTATTCCCTTATATATTCTTCTTTTTAACTAAAAAATTTAATCAACATCAATAAATAGCATGACTATCAAATTTACATTATATTACAATTAATAATGAATAATTCAAAAATCAATTGATGTTTAATATTTTGACTATTTCATATATATCAAATTACTTGTCCTGCCTGACTGAGTGATTGACTGATTGATTCATCATTGCCCAGAGCAAACCACTGAACCTAAAGAAGTGAAATTTTGTACACAGTTAGGGTATGTCATGAAAACACACACTAAGAAAAAATTTTTCAAAATTTCCCTGCAAGGGGGAGAGGGAGAGGATTAAGGCTTAACCTGAAGAACGGCTTCTACTCTAATATTTTAGATGCGCTTTTTTGTTTTCAACTATGTTTAGTTTTCATTGAGTACGTAGATGTATTAAATTGATAACATTTCAGACATTGTTATAAATATTTTTATATATTTTGATTTTTTAACCAAATGTTCAAACTGTTTTAAATTCGAATTTGTTATTGCATATTGTATTCGATTATAGAATGATTGTAAACGTTTCAGAAAATTGATCAAATAGTTTGTTTGATTCTCAGCAATTCTCATCATTCTCAGTGATAGGTGTTATATAACAATTACTATGGTTGTTGAAATACTGAATATAAAACGGGATTTGCTTGCAAAATCCACCCAGGCAAAGTTGCGGGCAACAGCTAGTTTCGTATATTATAATAACACAACTATTCATTTTGACTAAATATTGTATGCTGCATTGATTGTTAACTTTATGCTTATTAAAAAATGAACCATTATTAAAGCTCTTTAGGGATATTACAATACAAAACATACAAAACAAATTACATATTAAACATAAAAAATAGAATGTTATCAATTTTTTGTTATACTGCATTACCATGAATTTAATATATCTGTTGGTTTAAATGATTTTTGCATTTCTCTTGTAAATGAAATTGATATTATGTTTGTAAAAATATAGTTATGTTAATTTATGTTAATGTCATAATCAGAATAAATTTAAACCAATTATAGATCTTAAACTTTCCCAACTGTTTTTTTTTTTTTTGGTTGATATTACAATAACTATCTTTTACTTCATTAAAGAATGAAATAATCATTATTTTACTCTTTATTTAAAAAATAAAATTAGTATTAAGTTTTGTGAAGAAAATTACATTAAATCAATATCAAAGCCATTAGAAAGCATAATAAATTACATAATTTAAATCTCTTATAGACAGTAGTCCAAAATCTCAAAAGTATTAATTATCTCGATTTCATTTAAAAAAAATAAATATAATGATTTCAAATAGAATAATTGTTAGTAGTAAAAAAATTAGTGTCTATTCCTAATGTTTAAAATTAATCTTCAGAGATTTGGCATTTAAATTCTGTAGAAGTAAATTTATGCAGCATACAATAGGTTCACCAAACACAATCTCTACAATTAAGTTATTACATTATTTGAGAAATTTCAGTGCATTTTTCTTTTTATTTACTTAAAGATACTTTATTGGATAGTAAGATCTAGATCACTTTTAAAGCATGCATCTGCTTAGATCCAACTTTACTATTTTATAAAAAATTAATGCTGTTTCTTTTATCCATTATATGCAATTTACATAAACAAAATATATTATTAAGCTACAGTATATTATAAAAATATAATCAATAAGTCTTTAAACCTATAAGAGATTAACCATCATTTTGTAAAATAACAAAAACAGATATGAGAAAAAATTTTAAAAAAATTGACATAGCCTAGGTTTACTATAATTTTAAATAAATATATGTTTGATTTTTTTTACACAAGTTATACAGTTTCATGAAATGTACAGTGAAACCTCGGTACACGACCTTAATCCGTTCCTAATGTTTGGACTTATACCGAATAGGACGTATACCAAACCAACCTTTCCCATAAGAAGTAATGTAAAAATGATTAATCTATTCTCATGTAAAAAAAACAGCTGGCTTTAAACACCTTGCTTTCCTGGCTAGTTCCTGCTTGTTTTTTCATGAGATCAGCATGTATCTTTTTAGCTTTCTCAGAAATAATTGCTTCTGATGCGCTGTTTCCAGCACACTGTTTTTCAGTTATCCAAAGCAAAAGCAATTTCTCCACATGATCTATTGTTTAGAAATTGATTTAACTCCTTTTGAAATGCTAGCAGATTTCATAATGTCTTTATTTTTCACAATTGCCGATATTGATCAAACACGCATGCCACCTTCATATTTCTCAACAATCTCTTTTTTCAGTTCCATTGCGATTCTAGTCATTTTTTTGTTTTTCTGTTGCCTTTTTGCAATTCATGATTAATAAAAATAATAACATTTTACTTACAAATTAAAATAAGAAGAAATTTAACAAAGTTATAAATTGTGGCACTGCAAACATCTAGTCTGGTATAGTACACCGATAGTGCTACTTGTTCATAGATGGCGCATATAATTGAATTAAGTCGTATACTGAACAAAAGTTGTATACCAAGCAAAATTTGTTTCATCCAAACAGGATGTATTCCGAATTGGACGTATTCTAAAGCAGACGTATACCGAGGTACCATTGTATATAGAAATTTAACAATAACAATAACAATAATAATAATAACTATTTTCAAATAGCTTAAAAAAAAAAACACTAAACTGTATTATATATGTGTATACCTTTTCTCCAGGTCGATATTTTTCCCAATTTTTTAACATTTTCAGCCATTTGTTCAGTCGTTCAGTTTCCAACTCTCTCACCTAAAAATTATTTAATCAATTAATCAACTGTAAAACCAAATCAAATAAGTAAGATTTGCAAAATTAATGAAAAATAATAATAATGTTAATATTTTATAATATGCTTATTAAAAAGTGCTTTATGCTTATTAAAAACGATGTTGTTAATAATACTAAATATAAATAATATTTTATAACATTAACATAGTAAATACCATTCTTAACTATTACACAATTAAAACAGTAAAATAATTACAATTTTAAAAATTTAAAATTATATATTTATCTCTCGTATTATTGAATAGAAACAAAAAACAATTTATAATATATTTCTTTGTTGTATAAAAACATTCCTAATTAATTTTCAAAAAGATTAACATTTAAAAAATTTTTGTTAAAATAAAAAATTATTATTGTAATAGTTGCATGCCATGTATTGGCCTGTACATAAATACAGTCAAACCTCAGGTTTTGAATGCCTCACTTTTCAAACAATTCAGTTAAGGAACAAAATTCTAAACTCATTTTTGCCCCAATTGCCATATGACAATTTGGTTGCCAAACAAGCTATTGGCAGAGCCAGCCACAGATGGTCAACTTTCTATACTTCCTATTAATTAATTAAAGAAAGTTGATGGCCTGACCAATGAATGACAGGACTACTGATTCAAATGTTAGGCACAGGATCACCTTGGGTCATTAGACATCATGACATGAATCATTGATGATGTTGCTATTTAAATTAGATTTCAATATGCATGCAGGAAAGACACTATTTCCATTTTTCATTACATACTGCAATTGAATCTATATCAAATTAATTAATACAATCTGTTAATTGACATTTATGTAATATAAATGATATTCAAGAATTTGTGTTTAAAGGTTAAGATGAATGAAATTGTCTTTCTTATAACTTTATTCCTTATTCAATTGGTATGTTATAACATAATAATACATTGCATTTGTAGGCATTTTTACCTATGAAATACAGCTAAAAAGATAAAAAAAAATGCTTTATTTTAGGGGTCATAAACAGATTAATCCATTATATATTGTCTCTTATGGGAAAATTTGATTTTTTTGTGACAGATCTGTTTTAGAACAACTTTCAGGAATGAATTATGTTTGAAAACAGAGGTTTGACTGTATTACATGAAAAATGGTTCGTTGATTCTGTTCACAGATTCTTTTGCCTCTGATTGCAAGACATCAGCTTTATAAAAGAATTAAGTATGATTTACACTGGATGCAAAAGTAAAGAGAGAGAACAGAGCAAATGAGGTGAGCAAACCAAGTTGTAGTTTTGCACTTTTATCAATACAGTAGAACCCCTCTAGTCCGCCCTCGGCTAGTCCGTCACTCCGGTTAATCCGACCGTGGTCGGAGTCGAGAAACTTGTCCCGACTCGTTGGTGACTCACCGTCCGTGGAGTTTTTCTATGTTCGTTACAGTATATGTTTTACATTGTGTGTACATGTACAGTTTTGTGTGTGTTTTTAACATGTCAGGAGTGAAACGTAAACACGTTACTCTTTCATAAATGAAAAATTAGCAGTGCTACAAAGACTGGACAAAGGGGAAGATTGTTTATTTTACTTTTTTCTGATAATCCGACCTTTTTTGCGTTCCGACCATACCCCCAGTCCCAAAGGTGACGGATTAGAGGGGTTCTACTGTAAT
>NW_019385149.1:7898-19360 GCF_000671375.1 Centruroides sculpturatus | reverse complement strand
AAAAAACTGTTTAAAAAATTAACATTGAGTGTCCAAGTCTGAAACGGATGGTCTGTGGGCCAGAGCCTCGCTCATGCGTGTTAGAGTCCGTTTCAGACTAGTATTCTGACGTCATGTTACAATATGACTGTCTTTGGCGGGATTTTTCGCGCAACTGTCATGGCGTTGATGTACAATAGTTGTTTGAAACGAACTCTACCATTTTTGTACTAGGTGGCAAAGGGCCGCACAAGAACCTCGCGGAGGCCGCAGGTTCCCCACCTAGGGTATATACAGTAGTAGAAACTCAATTAGCAGAACTTCAAGGACCAGTGGTCTATTTGAATAAATGAAATTTTGAATAAGCCAGAAGAATTTCTGGATGGTTCCTATACAATTATGAGTCCTTTGGCAAGATGAAATTGATGATATTTAAAATACTGTTAAATTGCATTTTATAATTAATCATAATTAAATAGCAATTTTGGATTTTGAAATACATTACAAAATTGTTAATTTTAGTATGTGTAATAAAGGAAGTCCTCTTTAGTTTGAAATTTGAGAGAGAAAATAATCACAACTTTGAATTATTAAGTTCTGAATTAGCTGAGATTTACATATTTCCATACAATAAGCCAAGTGCCATGTAACTGATTTAATTTATTAAGCAAATGGAATACAGCTACATATACAGAATGCTATTTTTGTTAATTAATAATTAATGATGATAATATGAATAAACTGCAGGTAAGCAGCATATGTCCAGTGAGAACCTCACAGGTTGCCAGGTAGGTTTTATAAAAAGTAAAACAGAATTCCTCAAAATGTAGCATAAATTATTTTTAAAATGATCTAAATAGTAGTAAGTTGCTCAAATCTAAAAGCCTAGAGCCCTACAATGGGTAAGGTAACACTCAATCATGTGTTACTGTAAAAGCTAAGCCATGTTGACCAGATTACAGTTGTTGTTCTCTTGTTCTCTTATATTATGAAGAAACATTGGTCTAAACAAACGAGTTAACATATGCATATCACAGTTCAGTCAGAATTTTCACTTCAAATTTCAAAGTAACTATATTTTGAACTAGCCAAATTCCTTAACATATAATCTCTATATTCTTGGCATGGACAAATAGTATAGTTACAAATTAAAAGGATTGTGAACTATCCAAGTTCAAATTAACAAAGATTTCCTGTATTACTGTGTTCATCATCAAACGAACATTTCATCCTTTCTAATTTCTCTGTATTTTGTTCCATTGTCTCAAAGTTATTCTGTATAACATGTTATTGAAAGGTTGTTTACTTTGTCTTTGGGTGAAAAATAATTTTCCAGTGATGGGAGCTCAAGGTGATTCACTGGGACTGAGGGAGTTCTGTGAGCGAGCTGAGAACAAAGGTGTTGGTTTGATGGAAGTTAGAGAGTTGGGTTACTACCAGATAGGGCATTCTAAAAAAAATTGAAATCTGTAGAATTCTATCAGAAGGTTTCTAGGATTTTTCATCAACTCAGTGAACAAGAGGTTAATTTATTTCTTACAGCATTGTTTGTTAAAGTTGAAGCCAAACCCTAGGACAAGGGTGGCCAAAACGTGGCGCATGCGCCAAACTTGGCGCATTGGACGATTACAAGTGGCGCTTCAGTCAGTTTCTGAGCAACATTGCCAGATTTGGCTTCTTTGCAATTATGAATATTACATAGAAAATTAATTTTTTATAGTCTGTCTTGGCAAGTTCATTTGTTGCACAATTCGTTGCAATCAACTTTACAGATAAAATGAGTGTTCTCCACATAGTAAATTACAGTGTGTGCATGTATGTTTATTTTCGATCAGTTTACAGGTGTCTAAATGACAGTGCTAACGTCCCACGATAGTGCTACCATCCGGACGGTCCGAAAATCGGATTGGACTACTAACTTCTTTTCCCGAGTAGTTCCTGCGACACTTGTTGACCTTTTTTTTTCTTTTCCCTGTATGATACACGATACATTCGTGTTCATGTACACCACTAATATCGTATAGAACTATTTTATACAGGTAACTACACTACAACCGCATTTTTCATTGCTTGTTCTGTGGCAAAACTGAATTTTCGTCTTATAAATTGAAATACCTATTTAAGGGGTGGCCGAAATTTTTCTCCGCCCCGGGAGGCTAACACCCACGGTACGCCACTGCGCATCTGAACTCGTCTATCAAAAAATTGGCGCATGGTATGCAAAAGGTTGGCCACCCCTGCCCTAGGACAAGGACTGTGTACCTAATTCAACCTGCTACTGTTATGAAGACTTATAGGGAGACCCTATAGACCCTATCCCAAATTTTTATTATTATAAATCAAATGAATGAATGGAAATTGATGAGATTTTCAGGAAACGTACATCCACTTATGTTGAACACATTGAGTACTGGAACTGGCTACTAGGTAGCAGAAGAGGCATGACTCAGCCCCTTTCTGAACACTGCTGTATATATGCAGATTTTCACAGAATTTGTTGAACAACTTGATGTGAAGCTGACACAATGTTACTTCCAGAAAGGTAGAGCAACTTGCCACACATCACAGGAGTCAATGGTAACAATCCAAAGCTTATTTGAGGACCTTCTCATCTCCAAGAATCACCACAATTGCTTAACTCCTTAAGCCTCAAGCAATTTTTGATATTAATGTAATTAAACATAAAAAAATACTTAAAACTGAAAAAAAAAAACGTTAATTTTGAAGAAAAAGCTTCAAATTTTATTTTCCTTTGTCTCTTATCAGCCCAAACTTCTTTTTGTTTTGTGGAACTATCTTAAGAAAAGAATGTATCATAACAAACCCACATAAATGACATTTTAGACGATAACTTTAGAAATGAGATTGAAAACATTTATAATGTAACATTGAGATGTGATAAGAACATGCACTGATGCATCATATGCCTGACAGGTGGCAGCAATCACTTCCAATACTTGTTTTGATGTGATATGTTCAACATAAGTGGATATATGCTTCCTGAAAATCTCATTCATTTCTATTCATTCATTTTAATATTTATAATAAAAAGTTTGGGTATGGGTCTATATGAATCACCCTGTATTTTCTAATGTAAATAGTACTTAGAATTGCAAGCTACTAATTTTGTGTATTTTTAATTCTAATGATCCTCCTCATTTTTTACTGTATATTTTGTGACTGTTGGGTCAACTTACCATCAGTTTTAGCTAATATGATCAACATTTGAATCAATCAACATGCTTGATTGTTAGGTTGATTTTTTTTCTTAATGTGTTTGATATGGAAATACTGTTATTTGTATTTTGGAATTACAGTTCACTCTTTTCTATAATATAGTTTGTTTTATATTATTTAATTTAACAAGATGTACATAAATTCTTATAAAGCTTTAATGAATAATTTGAATATTTCAATTATTATAATGTTTTTATAAATGGTCAAAAATTTGTCTAGTTTTTATTTTAATTTAATAAATGAAAATAAGCATTTAACTACATTTAATTTCTAAAACAAATTTTTATTTATACTTTTAATTGAAGATTATCATCCTAGTAAGATGATGATATATTATTTGACCTGTTTAGTTTTCTTATCATTCTTTCCATACTTTACTTTCATATAGTACATTCCTACTTGCCAAATAGCATTCTCGAAGTTTTTTTATTTATAATATTTCCAATAGTATGTCATTGTAATGAATCAGTTTTTGTACTTGAATAAGAATAGTATCTTGTCTTCTAAAGGAAAAATAAAATATATAAATGATATTGATAATTTTATGTTAGTTTATCTAATTTACAATATAATAATCATCTATTCATTATTTTATTATTTTAAAGACTGTGTTGAAATAAATGAAATTCAAAATCTCAATCTGATTAATGAAAAATCACAGTTAAAATCAATTTAATATGGATCTAATTCTTATTAAAAACAAAAATTATTAGAATTCAGATACATTAACATACTATTTTCTTTTAAATTAGTTTGGAAATCTAAGGTAACTGTTTCCAGAATTCATTGATATATGCAAAAACATATTGAGCTATTTATAATTAATATATTTCTGTTCCTAGATTACTATAAATATAATTATAAGTATTACAAGTATATTAAACACTTATTACATAGATAATCTATACTAGCAATAGAAATCATTGAACTTCTGAAATATTTCAGTGCTATAAACAGGACTTAACAAGATAAGGTTAGTAGATAACTATTTATAGTTAAAAAAAAACAATTGCCATTTTCTTCTTTGCTTCTGATTTCATTCTTCAGTAAACCTAGTAAATTAATTATCACTTTAATATACCATAATTTTGATTAAAAAATGTCTATTAAAAAAGTATATCATGCTGTTAAAAAATATATATACTATTGCAAAACTATTTACAAATTATTGAATAAGTAATAAAATAATTGAAATCATTATTCAATTTAAATAGATTAAAGCTGAATAATTTTTCCTTACCTTTCAATTAATCCATAATTTATGTTAATCATTCAGAAAACATTTCTATCTTCTGTTATCAGAAACTTATTCACAATATTCATCAATACTGTTATTTTCCTTTCCATAAAATGTTTATATAAAATCATCTTTAAACCTTATTTTACTACTTTTATAATGCAACAAATGTAAAACACTATTGGTTAATCAGTTTGTAATTAATAAGAAAAATAATGATTCTCATAAATTACTATATGATAATGTTTTTATAAATCAGTGATTGGGAACTGGAATAAACTACAGTTTTTCAATCCAGAGCTACATGTAATTCTCAATGAAAGTCTCAGCTATGTTTCATATAATTAAAAACAATGCTCATAATTTTTGATGATTATAACAATAATCATTCTGTTTTTGATCACTGTTTTATTTTCATTTCTTTAATACAATACTATGCACTGAAATATTTCTGTTCTGCTGTTACACAATTTCAACTAACTACATTTTTACTTGGTTAAACAAACAAAGCATATGTAATTGCTTCCTATTTCCTATTATCAGTTCCTAAAATTTTATTTTTTTTTAATTTTAGTTCAGGTTTAATGCTCTAAATCTTAAGAGTACAGGTTAAAAATTTAATTTTATTTCTAGAATTAATTCTAAAAACTGACAACAGAATAACACTTCTATATTGTTTTTATCATTAGATGCAAATAGTTCTTATCTAAAGATATCTAAAATATGAAATTGCATATTATTAATAAATCTTAAATATTCAATTACAATCAAATTCATTAAAACTGTAATCCACTAAATACAGATTAATTATGAATAAATTAACTATTTATGAAATATAATTAAAAAATACTAACTCATTTTGAACATATAGATAGTTTCTTCTGTAGTAAATTATGATAAAAAGTCTATTCTTCATTCTGTTATTACCTGTAGAAACTTTAAAATTTCAATATATACATTGTTTTATTTACTTAAATATTAAGACAAACAACAAAACAGTTTATTTTAAAAGTTAATAAAATATTGCAGCATTCTCCCCAAGAAAAATTTGTAATTAGTCAACCTACAATACTAACTGCATGATATTGCACAGCTGCATGCTATTCCTTAGAACCTCAGTTAATGACCATAAAACAATATTCTTACTATAATACTCATTAGCATAGTAGTTGGTAATCTAGTTATTTTTTTAAATAATAATAATAAATTAATTAAATATTTTTAACTGGTCAGCAAGTTAAAACTAGATTGAGAATAGCATTTTATTGTAATTTTTAAATATCATATTCAAAATTTTAAAATCTATCCAGCTTTTAATAACCTTAAAAATATCAAAAACTTTAAATATTTAATCTCTAACAAGTGTGATGAGGAAACAGCATGATATTGGGGTCACTGATTTTGATCAAACCCAGAAAGGTTATTGTGCATTCCCAATGACTGACATGTGCAAGCAGTAAGGCAAGGTACCGAAAATTAAATGCAAAAATTGAAAATGAAAATTGCAAATCACATAAAACTTTTAGAATTTCCATCATTTGTAAAGTGGCTGGTGACTCAGTGGGGGTGTGCTGGTTTCATAGCCATGAGGTTGGTGTTTCGAATCCGAGTACTTTCAATCTGACATTTTTAATCCTAAAACTATAATTTTCACTTTGTTGTTGGTACTTTTCAATTTATTATACTGTCAGAAAGAAAAACTGATTTAGTTTTAGAAAACTACAAATGCACATTAAACAGGGTAACAGAATAAAGTCCATCTGTTTCAAGTAACAAGTCAATGTCAAAAGCAATTAACAAATGCTACATAACAATACTTATTTAAAAACAAAACATTTTCTGTACATTCATGTATAGTTTCTACTTATTCTGGCAAAAAAGTCATTGTTTAACCTAAATGTGCCTATAATTGCATCTTTATTCACTAAAGAATGAAACAATGGCTTCACTATCTTGTGCTAACATCAAATAGAATAGAAATGTTCTACTGAAGAATCACTGCATGACAATATTACAAAATTTACATATTGTGAAAGAATCCTTCAAAATCAAGACCCAACTGCAGCTGAGGGTGCATCATCAATTTCAGAAGTTGTGAAGGAGGTAGAAAAAAAAAACATTAAGCTCGCTGATATTTTCGAATGTGATATGGTACAAATGATTCTCCTCCAAATTAGTTGCTGATGGAGAAGTATTTTTAAACATTAATCAAGTTTGTTTTTCCAGTGACATATGTTAATCTTCTTATTGTAAAAATCTGTATTTATTCAATGTGCACAGTGCAGAAATGTTTATTGTTTCACATGCTTCAATCACTTATCCACAAAATTGTGCTCCTGGAAGGCAAAAGATTGAATAATTGCTAATAATTGTAAAAGATTGCTAATAAAAATCTCTTTTTTTATTAACAAAATTTTATGAATTATTTTCTTGAATAATGATAATTTTGTTTATATCTAATCTTCTTCCTAAATAAATTAAAAATAAATGTTATTACAAACCCCATATGTACTGTACAGTATATGAATATTCAAAAATAATTTTTAAATAAATATAATAAATTTAAAAGTACCAACAATAAAATGAAAATTATAGTTTTAGGATTAAAAAAAATCACATTGATAGCACTGACATTCAAAACACCAACCTCATGATTATGAAACAGTCCCCACCAAGTCATTAGCCACTCTACAAATACCAGGAATTCTAAAGGTTTTAAATGACTTGCAATTTTCAACCTCAATTTTCTCATTTCATTTTGAGTACAGTAGAGCATCGATTATCCGACCCCCAATTAACCGTCACATCGGTTAACCGACCGTTCTAGTCAGCAAATTTCAAATGTCTGCTAGTGATGTAGCACTACAATATTTGGGTATGTCTTGGCTACTTTAATATTATTTTTGTTAAATTTTTGTGTTTTAGCTGGCAACACTAGCTCAACCATGAAAGGGAGCCCAGTATTTAAACGAGACTTAATTTTCTAATTATGAGTGGTTGTTTGTTTTGTGAGCAATAAAATAATTTAAAAATAATTTTTAACAATACAATAGCAACGATTATTATTTTTTAAAAAATTTTGTTATGCTTAACATCAATGAAAATTCAATGCGAAGTAGGTTAATAGCGATATACTAATATACTAATTACATGGGATATACTAATATACTATACTAATAATGTATTTTTTTCATTCTTTTCGGTTATCCGATTTTTTCAGTTATCCGACCAACCCGAGTCCCCAATTGAGTCGGATAATCAATGCTCTACTGCAGGGGTGGCCAACCTTTTTGTTTCTCTGGGCCANTTTATTATAACAGAGACTAAAGAAAATTCATTTGAAAAACACAAATATTTGTTTTATTTGGGTCTCTAATTAATAAAAAGCGACGAAACACCATTTTAAAGTGCATTTTTATTCAATTAATGTAATTATAAATAATATTAGCCGAAAAAGTAGCCAAAGCGCCAAATGATATTTTTTACGTCAAGCAAAAAAAGTAGCCACATTTGGCCCAATGTAGCCAAATCTTGCAACGTTGGAAGAAATACTAAATAAAGCTGGAGTTGTGAATCAAAGGATTATAGACTCAGGTGCGGGGAAAAAGAGGCAAAAGACAAAAGATAAAGAAGTGGAAAAGGTTAAAAACTTACGGGTCCATATTTATTTAACAGAAGATCTATTTAACGTTTCTCACTACTACATCTTTTGTCCTTTCTCATCTTTCCCTCCTTTTCCCAAATTTGGGTTTATAATCCTTCGAGTCACAACTCCAGCTTTATTTAGTAATCCTTCCGCACTCACACATCTCCAAATATTTGAAAATATTTTCTTTCCACTCAAAAATAAAATATGAATAAAGGTTTATGGATTTGTGAAACTTTTTTTTTGAGTTTATGCCGTTGAAATAAATAAATAATAAAAAATTAAAACATTTGTCGGTTTTGTTTACACGTTTATTGGGCCGCATGCAGCCCGCAGGCTGGACACCCCTGCTCTACTGTATTATGATTTACTGCTTGACACATGTCAGTCATTGGGAATGCACAATAAACTCACTGAGTTTGATCAAAATCAGTGACTTCAACATCATACCATCCCCTCATGAGTTTAAAAATGTTAAAACTTAAATATTTAGAATTTGTAAAATTTTTGTATCAATTATTTAAAGATATAAGAGTTTTCAATGCAGATTTACCTTCTTTCTTCAGCCTATATCATTTGCCATAAAAAATTTTAACTTGTGTACCATGTTTTCATTCTGTGGAAGTTAATAAGTATATATTAAATTATGTTAAAATGTTCAATGGAGAATTTTAAATACAAGATTTTTTTTAAATATGGATTTAAAAACATTATTAAATTAAAAACTTGCTTAAATAAATTTAACTAACAATATAATGAATTATTTCCTTATAAATAATTCATATTAATGAATTTTTTTAAAATTGATGAGCTCAATAACAATTACAAAATTAAATTGAAAATCTATTTTAATAATTTCATGGTAATTTACAATAAAACTTGCTAAAAAATTACATCTTAGTTATTGATTCTAGTTAGAAAAGTGCCAAAATAATAATTACATTGACATTTAAGTTCTATACAGAACTAATAACCTAAACTGTTTAATGTAAATAACAAAATTCTCATGTCAAAAATTATATAAACAAGAATTATTATTCTCTAAAGACTTTTAAAACTCATTTTTAATTTTTATTAATATGTAAATAAAAATTCACAATACTTAAAAGAAATATATACAGTACATATCCTATACATTCTGATAGAGTAATATTATTTTATGCTTTTAAAAGTTAAAAATATACTTTTAAACAGATTATTACAGCAATTAATTATTATAAATTCATTCTCAAATTTAATCAGTCTATAAAATATTCTTAGAATTTGATCCTGTTACTTGATATCCTAAGAACCAAAATGATATCATTTTTCTCTGAATTATTTTTAGACTAAAGTTTACTTAATTTTGTATACAATTTAGACTAAAGTTAAGAGTGTTATCTTGAAAAAATTTTAATTCATTAAGTGTAAGTGTAAATTATTAAATAAACTATAAATATCTTGAAGAAAAGTTTGACCAAAAGCAAGATTTGAACCTATAACATCTAACATTTGATAGATACATTAATAGTTGTCATACAAGTTCAAAGTCAAGCTTTGCTTCTAGATAGACAAGCTTTAAAAGCACAGTGTAACCATAGAAGTCATATTCTTGTTAGGTTAATAAGAAATACCTCTGTCCATGGGTCCTCTACAGCTTTCAGCTGGTCTTAACTTCTTTCTGTTAGACACTTCAAACTAAATTAAATAATTCTAATTAATAAAATATTTATGAGATGATAACTTTATCTATTATTAGATTAAAATGTGTAATAAATTAATTAAATTCTAGCCTAAAAAATAATTCAAAATACAGTACGATCCTGCTTAATGCTGCCTCACTCAACACTGATTCAATATAGTATCGTCTGCTCGAAGCCTAAAAGAAAAAGCTCAAAATTTATGCTGATTTAAATTATCGCAACATTTTATTGATTTGTACATAATACAATTATTTACAAACACGAATCAATCAGCAAAAGATGTACTTTCTTTAAATCTATGTTTGTTTGGTGCAATTTTGGAAAAAATATATCATCATGGATGACATAGGCAATATCGGCTTTGTTTGGCAAGAATTAACTGATAAATGCACAAACAAAATGTGGAAGAAGTTATGGCTGAAGGTATCCAAGAATTCTCAATGAGAAGAGCCTATTGCTGTAGGTTGATCAAACTCAACCTAGTTGATAGAGCAAGACTAGGAGATGTAGACAAACAGGATATTGAGGAGTTACTACAGGTTTCTGGTAAGAGTCTTACCAATGACAACCTTCAAGAACTGGCAGAACATGGAATTCATGTGGAACTGGAAAATACAGATTCTAAAAACAAAGAACCCAAAAAATTTCTCTACAGATTTCCTTAGTAAAAGTTTGGTAACAATAACCAAAATCATTGATCAAATTGTAGCGAATGATCTAGATTTTGAAAGGAGTGCAAAAGCAAAACGAGGCATTTTGGATACAATCTTCTGCTGCCAACATTTGCTTAAAGAAAAAAGTGACAAATGAAACTTCACAACTTTATTGCAAAAAACAAGAATAACAGAAAAGTCACAAAATGAACTATTAATATAGAAAAAATGAACTAATTAATATATTATTATGCATTTCTGTGTGCATATGTTTATATGTTATTTAACATATATTATTATACAAATTAATATCAAAATAACTTAAAATTAAGGTAAATTTTTTTTTATTTTCAGTCGCGTGTTTCCCTATCCCTATTTACTCTATGTTAAAATGATCTCATTTAACGCTGTTTTGTTTAGCGCTTTGTCATCTAGAAACGCATCCCCCACATTAAGCGGGATCTTACTGTATATCAAGAATTATTTCATTCTTAAACTTTGCAATAATTTCTGGACAAATTTTATTTCTATACATATGTAATCTTATCACTCCATATTATTCAATACTTTATAAACAAAACATTGTTCTTATAGGAGAATCTATATATATATATAAGTGGACATGTGTGTCCCTATATTTCACTTTTCCGCCAAAACTACACATCGCACATGAATGGTGTTTGTATGTGGTAGTAGCCCCAAGTCTCCATTTGTGCACTATGGTGGTTGCGTGTCAATAGCTATAAGGGTGCGGGAGATATGGGCTTGAAAGTGGTTGAAAGTGGAAGATTTTCTATTTCAATTTAAAAAATTTTTGAATTCGAATTTGTATTCAAATCCGAATTGGTTCGATTATAGAACGATTGTAAACGTTCCAGATAATTGATCAAATTGAAAATAGTTTGTTTGACTGGACGTAAAAATTCTCTAATTAGTCTGGAAACGGGGGACCTAATTCTTGCATTCTGTGAAAACGGGTAAGATTGGCTATAATGTAATTATCTTAATCTTCACTGTCGTTACTTTTT
>NW_019385149.1:0-2047 GCF_000671375.1 Centruroides sculpturatus | reverse complement strand
GCAAAGATGTACCAGTTCGGATGTGTCGGAGGAGTTATTTTTAAGTAAATCGATGTTAAAATCTCCAATTATTTGCAATTTATATTTTCCATATTTAGTTGATTTATGTAATAGTATTTCATTTATAACATCCATAAAAATCCTGTAGTTTGTAGATGGAGAACGATAGACTATTACTATCATCAAATTACCTATAACTATCGTAATTATATCTATATAATTTCTTGTAAAAGTTAGATCTGAAACAACTTCGTAATGTTTATCACTATGTATATATATTACAATTCCTCCATGCTGATTAGGTTTTCTTTCTATTTTTTCTAGCCGATAGTCTTTTATATATGGTGGAGGATTTACATCATTTGTCCAAGTTTCGCAAAAAGCTAATACATCAAAGTTGCAGTTATATTCCTCGATTGTTTTAAGTATTTCTAAATATTTATTATTTAAGCCTCTTACGTTGCAATAAAAAACGAATATGCCCTTTTTGGAGAAGTCATCTATCTTTGTATGTGTTAATAATTCAATCATTCCGAAAAATTTTCTCTAAACTGTCCAATGTTGGTATCCGAATTGTTGGAGAAGAAGTATCCTTTTTTAAATACACATTTCCGTTATTTGTCCAAGTGTTTAATATTTTTTCTTGTTTTTTTAGCATTCCGGTTTTATAGAAAATATTTCTATAATATGGAGTAAGATGTTCATTTATATATATTCTATATTCCTCATTTATAATATGACATGCATTTGTAGTTATTTTTAACTTCTTTTTAATATTATTTATAATTTTTTGTTTGACAACTGAATTGGCACATTTCACTATAATTGGTTGCTATCTAGTTTTGAATTCTTTTCTTTCGATATTAATGGATTTAATTCTATAGGCATTCAATAGACATGATTGATTAAAATTATCATCAACAAACGAAAAAATTTTATATGCTATTTCTGTTAAATTCTCATTCTGAAGTGTCAGCACGCCAACAACCTCCAAGCTTGAATTGTTTAGATCCTGCTCCAACATGCAGAATTTTCCTTTTAAAGAATTTAATTCTGCCTTCGTACTTTTATTCTCTTCCTTTAGTTCTGTCATTGTTTCGATAGCAGTTACATAGTTTCTCTCTAAAACATTAATTCTCTCTTCCATTTTGTCAAACTTATTTGTTAAGAATTCTATCGATTTCTGGATTTCTATGTTTGTTTCTTTTACGTTACTCAACTCCAAGTGTATTAGTTTCACTTCTTGTAAAATTATTTCAGAATTTTTGGTAGTTATACTTATAGGTTATGTTGGAGTGAAAGTTAGATTATCTGGTGTTCTATCCACATTTTTATTATAATTATATGAAGTCATAATAATCTGCTCACACTCACCCATTTCTCTGTCATCTTCCAGTTCCTGTGTCCAATTCGCATTGTTCTTAATGGTTTTCACTAATTTGCAATCTTCACATTTCCAAGTTTTTTTGTAAGACTTGCTGAACTTATGAAAGTTTGCTGCCTGGATCCCAAAACAATAGAAGTTAGCAAATTTAGAGCAATTGGAACAAGTTAATAAGNCGTTGTTCTTAATGATTTTCACTAATTTGCAATCTTCACATTTCCAAGTTTTTTTGTAAGACTTGCTGAACTTATGAAAGTTTGCTGCCTGGATCCCAAAACAATAGAAGTTAGCAAATTTAGAGCAATTGGAACAAGTTAATAAGTCACTTTCCGAAACTTTGTGCTTGCAAAAAGAACAAGCGCTCAAACGACAATTTGCCATAGCTCTACGCCTCCTCCACTTCCTCTAACACTCCTCTAAGTTTTGCCTACATAATATACATAATTTTTAAGTATCTTATATATGCAAAAATAAAGATTAGATGGTAGTCTAATTTGGGTATATATCTATCTGGCTAGCATAAAATTATGTATTCGAATGCCTCCAAGTTGATCTTTTCTTCTATCATTTATAAACTTAGTTAATTAAAAAATAGATTATTTAATTAATTATTAAAATTTTGTAATGATGAATCTGACTACTTTCAGACCAAATATCAAAATA
>NW_019385148.1:375501-395713 GCF_000671375.1 Centruroides sculpturatus | reverse complement strand
CATAAACCACGTGATCGGCAGTATCCAATCATATTTTGACCCCCCAGTTGACCATACTCTGTTTATATAGGGCTCTAGCAGGCGCCTACGAAATAAATGTTAATTGAAAAGTGTTAAGAACTGTGTTTTACTTTAGTGTTTTCCAGTCATTAACAGTGCGACCTGTTAATCAGGTGGCGCCATCTGTTAATCATATTTTATTTAAATTTTTAAAAATATTTTTAACTATCATAAAATGGCAAAAAGCTTAATTTTGAGGGTAGCGATGGGTTTTATAAAAAAATTGTAAATGCTAATAACAAGTAAAATCGTTATTAAGTCCGACCCTGTGGAGATACATATGACCCCTATTGCCTTTCCATCCCCTTGACCTTTAAATTAACCAAAATTTAATAGCATCAATCTCCCTAATAAACTTTCTTGCTAAATTTCAGAAATTTTCGACAAAAAGCACAGGAGTTTTAAGTTTCATATGCTTGCCCCATACGCTAATATCCATACATACATACAGAAAAACCTCTCGAATTCTTTTACATTTCTCGACGTTTCAAGGTCCCGAGTCCAAAAATGTAGAAAAATCTTGGTGTCATTTTTTTTGCCTCTGTTATGTATAACAGCCGGAAAGTAAAAACATTAGTTCCAGGAAATACATTTACGATGTTATACATTCGTGATAACCAAAGAATATTGGTTGACAGAAGGGAAAATGTAAATGAAGAAACCGAGGGGGAAAAAACTAACATGTTTGTTATAAAATACATATAATAATTGGTTGTAAATACGACAAAGTAAATAAATTTGTTTTACAATACTTTCAGAAAATAAGAAAAAATTATTAGAACAACATGTAAATAAAATAGCCTATATCAATTTCCTCTACAAGCTCAGACATTTAACCATACTGTACTAATATTCAAGCAAAAAGCCAACATCACACACCGTAAAAATTTAAATCATTCGTAAAAATATCAATTGTTTTAATATTCATCATATAATTTTTATATTAATTACTCTTGAATATAAAAATTATATATATAGCTATTTACATATTTTACAAAAAAATAAATTCTAAAACAGTTTTATATTAACAACAGATTATGCTTCTATGTTTTTGAGAAACTTCTAAAAAACAATCTAAAGAAATTAATTTTGTTCATATTTTGGCTTTTACATATAAAAATTTTTGTCCAATTATTATTAAAATATTTATATTTGATAAGATTAAATATAGCAAAATATTGTTAGTACATAATGAGTCTTAATTATATCCTTTATAGTAGTTATAACTTTCCCCATTTAAAATTAAAGAAAATTTGAATATGTATGATATTATTTTAAAAAATTAATGCAAGATTAATGAAAGAAATTAAGATATTTATTTACATTACAAATACAGGATTAAATTTTGTTTGGTGGGAAATTTCAAACAAATTCTCTCTTCAGTGTGAAAATTTAAATAGTTCTTAAACCATACAAAACATCATTTTTATATTTTGATCAATTTGATGTATTGAACAATTTTAAATCCACAAATAATTGAAATATAAATATGTATTATATATTTTAAGAACAAAAATTATATACATTCATTTGTTTTCTTATTTTGTTTTGAAGAAAAGTTTCTAATTTTTGTATACAGTTGTATAAACAAGTTAGAAATACTCAAAGTATAATTTTGGAAATGTCATTCAAATGCATTATATTTTTATAAATATCAAATTATCAGAAAAAAAGATATATACATATCTTTAATAAGTTATGTATAAGCACCAAATTTAAGGGTTCAACATACATTGGAAATACAAATTTCTTCAACCATCTTCAACAATTTAATGAAACATTATACATATATATATATACAGTACATATACTGTAAACAGATGGTTGAACATAAAAATCCATTAAGTAAACATAGGCAATATTAAAAATTGCATGTAAAACTTTTACCTGTAGCTTTGAGATAATAGTTAACTCGTTTCAACATCAAAGTATTTTGATATTATTATCCATCACTACACTTGATCTTTTGAAAAAAAGGAAAACAAGGAATAATGGAAAAATTATTGTCATTGATAAGAAGTTTGTCAAAAAATAAAATTATTTTTTTAAACTTCCTATGTATCAATATGGACATTTTGCAAATATTCTACACTAATTTACTTCAATATTTAAATTTTCCAGTTAGAATAAAAAAAATAATAATAATTCTAGGTTTTTCTATCATTGTAGGCTTATTTGCTATGGTGCACTGCATTTGGAAAGCAATTGGATGTAGTAGAGAACATCATTTTTTGTCTTTTTTTTTTTAGTTTTAATTTTAGACAAGAAATATACAAGAGCACATCAAAATCATTTCAAAATTTACTCTTGATAATCTAAGTCTGCATTCAGTTTCATATTTACAAGGGGAGGATATAATAAATGACTAACTGGATGAGGATCTTCAAAGAAATAATGTACAAGAGAATTATATATTATGTTGAATCAACATAAAATAAATATCTTTTATGGTAAGGATAACAATTTTACTGCAATTTATATAACCAGAACATGATAAATATCAATTAAGTTTCATATTTTTAAATCTTACAGGCTTTGTTTGTGATGATATTTAAACATATAAATTTCACAAACATACTAGATGTATATATTTATATATAAATATAAAACTTAAAATTGTTTGATAAACATTATATTCAAGATTAGATAAATATTTTTAAAAATTAAATTGTGGATGATTCAACATAATTTTAAATCTCGTGTTCACAATATTTCCATTTAATTGAAATCCTGGCATCAGTAAAAAGCATGTTATTTTATTCTCTCTTGTATTATATTATAAACTTGAAAATTTTTAATCAATACTACAGTCTAGCCCACAGCAGGTTAGTGCAAATGATATCTAGAGAGCTATACTTTCCCTTTAAAGAAACTTCTACCTCAACATTATCAAGAGCAAAATTGTCTGTAATTAAAAAAAATCAAAAGCTTTCTAAAATGTCGCTCCTTCAGGTGGTTGAGTTAACCTTTGGTTCTCCCGTAAAGTCATTAACCTACGTAATTCTTGAAGTACTGTTTTGATGGAATAATTTCTTTGCCAATGATTTAGAACTGATAAATTTTCTTGATTTATCTGAAAATACATTAATTAAATTAAATATATCTGAAAATTATTAAAAATTTTTAAAAAGTAATGAAAGTTAGTCATCATAAGCTACTTATTCATTGTCTTTTTCATATATTTACTTAGTTATTATTAGTAATACAGCTTAAAAAATAAATTATGTTTTTAAAACTACTTAGAGTAAGATAAATTAAATTACAGTAGAGCCTCGATTATACGACCCCCGATTAACCGACACCTCGGTTAACCGACCATCCTAGTCGGCAAATTTCAAATGTCTGCTAGTGATGTGGCGCTACAATATTTGGCTATGTCTTGGCTACTTTAATATTATTTTTACGTGTTTTAGCTGGCAACATCATTTGACCATGAAAGGGAGCCAGTATTTAAACGAGGCTTAATTTTCTAATTTTTAACGATACAATAGCGACGATTATTATTTTAAAAAATTTTTGTTAGGCTTAACATCGATGAAAATTCAACGCGAAGTAGGTTAATAGCGATATACTAATATACTAATTACATGGGATATAATAATATACTACACTAATAATGGATTTTTTCATACTTTTCGGTTATCCGACTTTTCAATTATCCAACCAACCCCAGTCCCCAATTGGGTCAGATAAATCGAGGCTCTACTGTACATTTAAATAAACAGTATGTGATACAGATAGGAATGAATGAAATATTAAACTAAAAAAAAACTTAAAATGAAACGTGAAACTATTATTATTTTATGACTAGAAAATTGTTTTCAAAAGTTTTCTTATTTTAAATTTTATTTCTTTCTCATTATCTTCTGAAAATGTAAGTTATAGTTTCTATAATCTACAAATTTAGTTCAATAATGTTATTAGTAGTATTTATGATGGTAAGCTTTCCTTATTTTTAGAAGGATTAAATTATACAAAAGCTTTGAACTGTAAATATGCATATGAACTGAATGATTTTAAGAAAATAGTAATGTCATATAATGACAAAAACAGAAATAACAGAAACTGAATGACATGACAGAACAGTAAATTTATCTTCACTAGAATTTAATACAGCAATAAGGTTAATGACTAATTGATGTTCAAATGATTATCAAAAATTAATTAATAAGATACAAAATACAATATAAATTCTTATCTTAAGAATTTAAATGCTATAAGGTACAAGCTATTTTGAGATTAAAATCTAAAATTTTGATACAGTCGACCCCCCTATAAGATAGAGATACGTTCCAATTTATTAGGAATCCGATTTCTTACAAGTCGTTCCAATCACAGCCCGACACGTGTCAAGTTTACGGACTACGGCTGATTGAAAGGTTTTCTTCCATAAAATTAATCGATTCTACACTAATNAATGAATAGAAAGTAGGTGATGATTATTAATGATTAGTATGATTACTAAGTTGGTTTTATAATTTTAAGATTTCACTGCCAAAAAATGAATCTATGATTATAAGAATTAAACATACGAACTGTTTAGACTTTATTAACGTTATAAATGTTAGGATTTGATTTTATGTTCAATAAATGTTGATTTTCACTAAGATTGCTTTTTTATTGATACATCTCGCCAAAAATGAACTCGATTCTAATTTTATTCTGAAAACTTTCGAAGTCCCGGGACGTCCCGGATTTTGATCGTGAGTTGTCTCGTGTCCCAGGACTTTGAGAATGTCGAGACTTCCCAAACCCTAACTGCGGGTGATATTCCCACTAAGTTTACCTTTGTCTCTGCATTGGGTAAATCAGTGATTGAGCGTATCATTTGTTCTGAATTTATTCTAGATCAGTGTAAGACATTGTCAGTATTAGATATAGATGAATCGGACCATTTCCCGATTCAGTTGAAACTAAGAGGTAATACTGAAGAATGAAATCCACAGTACAACTTCAACCAAGAACACAAATTTAATATAGGTAAAAAACAGATTTCTAATAAAATTGCAGCCCAGCATTGTGACATCATAATAAAATAACTGCTCATTGGCTGATATTTTTTCTTTAGGATAATTACTTTATAGCGTCTTTATAATTATAAACATAACTTATCTCTCTGTTGGTAATTTCAACAATCAGAAAACATTGTTCTGAGGCAGCTTTTTGTTGAGCAGATGATGGCTTTAGCCATAGAATCTGTACTAATTAAACAAAGCCAAGAAAAGCAATGCTTTTATCATCTTCAATGTGTTACTTTCCTTTTCTAAACTAGTTATAAAAACCAGTTTAGAAAGGAAAGTAACACATTGTGATTATCCTATTGATTTAAGAAATAGAAACTACCTTGTCATTGTACTTCAATTCATTTGTTACTTAAATTGTTAAACACTATATCACTTAACAGTTTGATTAACTGAATAAATCTATATAATATTTTGAAACAGTGCAAATAAAAGGAAGATGAATTAATGAGAACTAATAAATTCCAGAATAATATTTTCTCTCTGTTAATGGCTTTCTGTAATTTGATATAACAGAAAGTATCTAAATAAAGATTTATTGGAATATGTGAAAGGTAAAATTATAATAATTCTTTTATTAAAATTCTTGCTGATTCTTCATCTGTTGTTATTGAATTCTACCTATAATGATATACTTTTTATTGTAATATTTTACTATATCATATATACAATCAAACAATGTTATTATGTTATCAGTTTATGCAAAGTTCACATTAATGTGAGGTAGATTTGCAGTCCAGTGGATAAGAAATGATAGGATTTTAATGTTAACATTAAAATCCTATCATCCCTTATCCACAGGTAAATCAGTTAATACAAATTTCATTAATATAAAGTGCGAATTTTTGGTCCCTTCAATTTTATTAACAGATTTGACTATCTATACACTTTGTTTACTGTCATATGTTATACTCTTATCTTGTGTTTTTCAGCATCATTACTTTGTATGCTTTCACTATTTTTTTGCATTTTGCTTTTAATCTAAAGGTTTGTTATTGAAGAGTTCTTTCTTGTCCTTTAGGGTATTACATGTATTAATTAACAAGTACATGTTAATAAGTAAGATTTATTACTTTTATGCTGTTTATCAGATTTTTGAAAAATGAATAATTCAGCTAAAAATATTTAACAAAAACAATAAAAGCGCAAAACATTATACAGTAATATTGAGAAAATAAGAGATATTTCATAGAAGTATTATGTATTTTTGAAATTTTATGATAAACAAACTTTTCTGAAAAGAAGAAATAACTTGAATCCATTAACTAAGCAAAAATTAAAGTATCACTTTATTTTCCTCAATACAACTTTATATATTTATTGAAGTTTTAGTGAGATGAAATGAAATTTTCATCCAATAAAGAATCTTCAACTGCCTTTTAAAAAAGGCTATTTCATTTAGAATTTTGATGTTAACATGTGTTAACCAGTGTTTTCCCTGAAATGTACAGTACATACTATTTATCAGATGCTGTCCATTTAAAATTGATTTTAGAGCACAAGGATGATATTTACGATAATTATGATTATAACAGGTCCTTTTTTTGCATGTCTATATGTCATACTCGATGATTTATTATTATACTCTTTAAATTTAGTTTGTTGTGTATCATCTGCAGCTCACACTAAAAATAGATATACTCTCATTATTAAAAAGAAAATTGACATTTTTATGCTGATTTTTTGGGCTATATTTATGTTAATATTTTAAAGTTAGCTGACTAGGCTGCCACTTTTCTACCAAATGTTACAACAGGAAAATTATTTTTTTTGCTGATTATATTATCATTTATGTTTCATTTTATTTTTAGATAATTTCTTTTTTTTAAATCAACGTATAAATATATCTGGTACATTTCACTTCACATAATCTGTATCATCAAAAAAGTGCTTATGCTTGAAATATGTTACACAATGGTAAAGGTGCTTTATTTGTGACTATATAACAAAAAAAACTCTTAATATAAAAATGCAGACAAGCTAAGCAACAATGAATTTTACTGTGGTAATGAGCAGAGCACAGCAAATGATATGAAAAACACAAAAATATACCATTTATGGTACACAGCAATGCAAATGTGTTAACCCTTTATGGCCTGACGGGACTTTCTAGTCCCACTATCTTTGATATTTTTTATTTCATAGTGTATGCATTATAGCTTTCTGGGACTTACATTTTANAAAATGCCATGAATTAAAAAATAAGCAAAAAATTATTATGTTAACATTTACGCTTAGTAAAGATAGACATTTGTTATTAAAAGGAATTTAGTTTTTACTTAATAAATTCAGATTTCATTGTCATTCGGTCAAATTAGAAACAGTAAATTGAATAGTCAATAAAATGTAAGTGAAAACAATA
The DNA here is from genome assembly GCF_000671375.1 of Centruroides sculpturatus. Classification (NCBI taxonomy): domain Eukaryota; kingdom Metazoa; phylum Arthropoda; class Arachnida; order Scorpiones; family Buthidae; genus Centruroides; species Centruroides sculpturatus. The sequence goes on along the minus strand of NW_019385148.1, from coordinate 388,270 downwards.
TTACTGGAACAAAATGATTGGCGATAAAAGGAGTGCTGCTGCATTTATAAGAAATTTAAAATTAGTTACACAAAAAAATTAATTAGTTACATAAAAAAATCATTATTTCAGTTAGTGTCACTGTATGACTTTTTTTTAATTTAATGTATCTATCAATATTGTTTAGGAAGAGAGACCCTTTCACATATACAAATAAAAGTTTGATATGAAACTTGCTATAATTTCTCAATTATTAACAATATATCTTTAATTATGATATCAATTGGGTATTCAATGTCAAACTTTAAGATATTAAGTTGTTGTATAGTATAAAATATGTAATTTTACTGCATTAAGTATATTTAATTATTAAAATATTATAATAAAATTTTATGTTTTATACATAACCAACAAGATTCATATGCAATTGATTGTTTACATTAGTTCTACAAAAATTTACATGTGGGCTGCTAAAGGCATACAAATGTATACAAAATATTAGTCAATGCTACATTGTAATTACAATGATGAGGGCATTCTAATTATATTGGAACCAAAAGCCCAGTCTTATCTATTATCCAACTTTCATATTATTTCTTTGTTTTATTGCTCTGATGATAATTTCAGTTGAACAGGAAATCCTGCTCTTAGGGGAAGTTCTGGACAGGAAATCAGTTCTAATTAACATAATTTGATCTTTGTTCCTATAAGTTCCATTTTCACCGATTGACTGATAACTACACTTACGTACAGATAATTATATTATCTTTATTTATGCTTCACAATATCAGTAATTTCAGCTTGTATAACATTCTACATTCTGTAACAGGATATTCTAAAGTAAGTAGTATAACATTACAATCTCTTAATGTTTAAATTAGTTTTTGATTAAAATATTGAAATGATTAGTTATTCTTTTGTCAAGAAAATTTTCAAATCTAATTCAGCATTAGCTATGCTCAAATAGAATAGTTTTAATATCTTAATTTGGTAGGTAGTTAATGAAATGAAAACCAATTACTTCTATATCTTAGTGTGTTTTATTTCTTATTTACATTTTTATAGTGTCAATCATTACATTCTTTTTAAGTTGAAAATGTTACTCAGTTAAAGTATTTATATTACATACCTATCTACATAGTATTGAGAACCAGCATCCTTTATGATTGAGTTTGTTTTAATTCTAAGATTTTAAACTTTGACTGTTGAGTTCTGACTGCCAAACCAGCACTTGTTTTTGTAATACAAGAGACGATATCTGGAGAAGGGAGTTGCTCAATGTAATGTTAGGTCTAACTGTTGCTGCTATTTGCCACATATTTTTAATCTGATGTTAGTAGTTGTCTTAGCAAGATGTAGTTTTATAATCTTTCTCTGTATTCTTTTTATTAAACTTTTTTATGTTTAAAACAACCATGGAATCTTTTACATACATACAATATATTTTATGTTGTTACCATTTAAGTGGTTTCTAAGAAACTTGATTAAGGTGATTAAGGAATTTAAAAAACTGTGGACAGTGTTCTGATTTCTTTTTGGTTAAATGTAAAAAAAATTGAGATTTAATTGCAGAAAATATTGTTTGAACTATATATTTATATCATCACATTGAAATGACCAACAAAAAAATTGTGACAATTCATAAATTTTAAAGCAATGCCTATTATACAGTATATATATAAATCATATCCTGAAGAGAATTTTTATTGGACCATCTTAAACTTTAATATAAATCTTATTTTTGAATTTTACTGTTGTATAAAGCAATGCCTATTATACAGTATATATATAAATCATATCCTGAAGAGAATTTTTATTGGACCATCTTAAACTTTAATTTAAATCTTATTTTTGAATTTTTTTAAATAAACGTATATGTGAATAGTAAAGGTTAAAGATAATATGGACAGTAATAATGATTATTTTAACAATCAATCTGACAGAACTTTTATTGTTACAGAAAATGGAAAGTAATAAATTCTATTGATGTAATTTTACTGCTTTATGTTGCATTATACCAGAAAAATGACCTAATTTTTTATGAGCACAAATAATTAATAACATAAAAATGCTCCAATTCTTTTATCAATCAGGAGACTTCATATTACATTTATGATTCAATAAAATGAATAAAAAATACTAAGTTTACAGTTTTTTTATCCTCTCCTAATAATGGCAAATATTCTCAAAATTTATATTTATTGACTTTGTAGATAACTGTGCAAAAGATATTACACCTGTAAAAAATACTCAAGTATTAAAGAATTTATTTTTATTGTGTTAAATTATCATACAGTTAATTAAAAGAATTTGAACAAAATTGAAAAACAGAAATTTCTGAAATCATAAAAGTGTTATTTTACTAATAAGACAAATGCAAATAAAAAGTTAAAGAATAAAGTGCATTTCATTACTTCTTTGTCAGAGATAAATAAAATACTGAAAAATAAGTACAGTAGAGCATCGATTATCCGACTCAATTGGGGACTGACGTTGGTTGGATAACTGAAAAAATGGATAACCAAAACGTATGAAAAAATACGCTAGTATAGTATATTAGTATATCCCATGTAATTAGTATATTAGTATATCACTATTAACCTACTTCGTGTTGAATTTTCATCAATGTTAAGCCTAACAAAACATTTTAAAAAATAATAATCGTTGCTACTGTATCGTTAAAAATTATTTTTAAATTATTTTATTGCTCACAAAACAAACAACCACTCAAAATTAGAAAATTAAGCCTCGTTTAAATACTGGTCTCCCTTTCATGGTTACCAGCCAGTGTTACCAGCTAAAACACACAAAAATTTAATAAAAATAATATTAAAGTAGCCAAGACATAGACAAATATTGTAGCGCCACATCACTAGCGGACATTTGAATTTGCCGACTAGAACGCGGTCAGTTAACTGATGTGATGATTGATCGGGGGTCGAATAATCAATGCTCTACTGTATACCAAATAATTTTTATAATTATGAAACAAAAAAATATCAAATTTATAATCTGAACTTTTATAACTGTTCTATGTAGGGAGTGTGAGCTGCTCGTTTGGAGTGCAAGTGAACTTTTGAAAAGAGTTACAATCTAGTAAGATAATATATGAAAACAAAATACAACAAAGAAAAATGACTCATGCAAAGAAATGGATATTTGTTAACAGGCTAATCTTGGAATTAATTATAAAATTGCTAATAATTGCTGGTATCAAAACTAACCCAGGGCCTCTATCCTGTTCCCCACAACGAATACACCAAATGGATATGCAAAAAAAGGGAGCATGACAGACCTCCTAAGGAAAGTTCTAGGGATGAGGAAAAGAATAATCAATTAGAAGACATTTTGAGTGAGGAATATTACCAAATTGATGAAGATAGTAAGGTTTACACCAAATTAACAAGAAGCCTGAAAATTCATGATTATTTCGAACCGGTAAGTGGAACTGAATTTCAAGCTACATGCGAATCTCAATACACATTGAAATCTATTTACAAGCTTATTCAAGATAAATTTTGTCAGTTAAATATTGAAATTCAATCAATTAAATCAGAAGTAAATAATCTAAAAGAAGAGAATAAAAGTTACAAAGAGGAAATGAAGAATGTTAATCATAAGATACAAGAACTGGAAGAAATATCAAAAAACAATAATTATCTAAAAGGTATGCTAGAATTTGAAATTGACAAATTAGTAAACAAAAGTACTAATAATAATATTATCATCATTAATTACCCATTTAAAACATTAAACTATGTTCAAGAAATCAATTTATTCATTAATGAAGATTTAGGAATAAAAAAATAGTGAAATAGAAGGGCTAATTGTATTAAATAATAGTGAAAATAAATTGATTGTCAAAATGAATCAGTAAAAGTAAGAAATTTGATCCTCAGAAAATTTTGGCTTTCAAAACAGAAATTTACTGACAAGGATAAGAAAAAATTGTATTTACAGCTGATTTGTGCAGAAGATCGAGGATAAGAAGGAAAAATCTTCAGATTAAGATTAAACAGCAAAAACTGAAAGAGAATAAAATAATAGTAAGAGATGACTTCTTCATAAAGGAAAACCATATACATAAATATGATATTAAATCAGGTAAAATTATCCAAATAGACAATTTTTTAGTAACGGTTTGAGTTCAGAGTTAATGGAAGAAAGCGAACAAAGTCAAAATCCATCAGGTTCTGAGCCTGTTAAAAATAATGTGAAATATATTAACAACAATAGGAGTTTGGTAAACGGGTTAATAATGATATTAAAAATGATTCCAAAATTGTAGAAATATTATTAAAGACAGAGAGAATCCACTTATAGGTTTTTTGAACATTCAAGGATTCCAAAGAAAATTGTACAGGGACTCCGTAAAAGATTATATTAAATCTCATACTATAATTGGCTTCACGGAAACTTGGATTGTTAAACTGAATGAAAAAGACAATAAGTTCCTAGAACGTGAAAATACGCTATTATTCAGCCAAGCACAAAGGAAAATTAGATTTGGTCGTCCAGCTGGTAGTCTATTGATGCTGATCAAGAGTAACTTTGATAAGCTATTCAAGTACTATATAACAGATAAATTTATCCTTGTGGTGATTGAATTGAGCCACAGAATTAATATGTGTTGGAATGAACCATATTTAGGTTCATTCCAACATTAATTTACCTCTCCCCTTCTTCAGATAAAAAAGACGATTTTATACCAAGACCAAAGGACTATGAAGCAGTGGTCCAATTTTGTTAACCTATGGAAAATAGGTGGTGATTTTAACGCTCGTGTCGGTGAAATACTAGATACTGGAAAGCAAACAAAAGAATGCTAATATAATTAACAAGAGATCATCCAAAGATAGAACAGTAAATACCAAAGGACAACTCCTTTTAGATTTCACTCAGGAAAATGAGCTTTTTATACTAAATGGTAGGACTGCGGGCAGGGTTTGCATCCCGGGACGTCTTGTGTCTCGAAGTCCCGGGACATTCGGGTCAAGACTCGAGACACGCTTATCGAAATTGTATTTTCAAAAGGTTAGCCGAGTGACGCTTCCTTTGTTTTCCCTCCTGTTTACAAATAAATAACGGAGGTGGGGGTAATTTACAAGGCTGTGTGACTTTTAACCTTACTCTGTTAAATGTTTGTTAAAATATTTGCACACTGGCCACCACAGCTCAGTCGCAAAATACGGGTTTTTTTACTTCGAATTTGAATAAAACTGCACTTATTGCTTTTGCGGAAGATCTGCATTACAGACTTTTTGAAAATATCCCTCATGTCCAAACGCAAGATTTGGAAATAATGGACGCTGAACCCAGTACCAGTAGCTCTACAGTACACAACAAACCCGATGAGTCGTTTCAAAGTCAAATGGAACAGGCAATCAAAAAAATCGAAGAAAATGTATCCAAAATTTTTGCAAAAAGATCAAGAGCAGCATTAAAAAAAGGAGTTCCAGTTATTTGAAGAAACCTGAAAACGTACTGAAAGTTTGAAACTACTTTATAAAGCTTTAAACACAATAAAACCGACATCTGTTGAAAACGAGAGTGTGTTCTCCTTGTACGGAGGCATTATTACAAAAATCATAAACAGATTGTCCGAAAAACTGTAAATGTTCTGATGTTTTTATATGCCTATTTTATTAAATCAGAAAAGATGTCTAATTGCTAGTTCATTATATTATTTATATGACTAATGAATAGAAAGTAGGTGATGATTATTAATGATTAGTATGATTACTAAGTTGGTTTTATAATTTTAAGATTTCACTGCCAAAAAATGAATCTATGATTATAAGAATTAAACATACGAACTGTTTAGACTTTATTAACGTTATAAATGTTAGGATTTGATTTTATGTTCAATAAATGTTGATTTTCACTAAGATTGCTTTTTTATTGATACATCTCGCCAAAAATGAACTCGATTCTAATTTTATTCTGAAAACTTTCGAAGTCCCGGGACGTCCCGGATTTTGATCGTGAGTTGTCTCGTGTCCCAGGACTTTGAGAATGTCGAGACTTCCCAAACCCTAACTGCGGGTGATATTCCCACTAAGTTTACCTTTGTCTCTGCATTGGGTAAATCAATGATTGAGCGTATCATTTGTTCTGAATTTATTCTAGATCAGTGTAAGACATTGTCAGTATTAGATATAGATGAATTGGACCATTTCCCGATTCAGTTGAAACTAAGAGGTAACATTGAAGAATGAAATCCACAGTACAACTTCAACCAAGAACACAAATTTAATATAGGTAAAAAACAGATTTCTAATAAAGCCAAATTTACAAAAGAAATGACTAATAAAATTAACGATATATTGATTCAAGAAAGAGATAATGATCCAATTAACAATTATAATTATCTAACAACAGTATTGGATTCTTATCATTTCAAGAGAAGTTCAAGAAATAATCTAGCTAAATATAAACAATATTGGTTCGACAATAAGTGCTACTTTCACAAAATTAAAAAACAAAAGAATCTGCAAAGATTTAGAAAAGTAAACTCAGAAGAGACATTTAAGAAGTACTTAGAAAGTAAGAATATATACAATAATTTCATTAAGGCAAAAAAGAAGAAATACTATTCAGATATCAATGACAAGTTAATCAAGTCTAAAGATACAAAAGTTTTTTGGTCTATAGTTAACAGATTTCGAGTTTCCAACCCTTCATACAGAGAAACAATTTGAGTACCTTATAGCAGTTGGCTTCAACATTTTGGAACCTTTTCAGATGTATACAAGAGCAAAAGTAGTTTAAGAAATATAGATGATAATGTACCTCAAGAATTCCCCCAAGAGGAAGAGTTTAAAATAAAAGAGGTACATTATTGCATCAAAAATCTAAAAGAAAATACAGCTCCTGGGGCTGATTCAATTCCTAATTATATAATTAAAGATTTTCCTATAGAAATAGCTAATTATCTGTCAAGAAAATTTAATGGTTTCTATAATTGTGGAGTTATCCAAAAGTATGGAATGAGGTAATATTTGTTATGTTATTTAAACAAGGAGATAGAAAATTATCAACTAACTATTGGCCTATTGTGTTATTATCAGGGCTACGTAAAGTTTTTACAGCCGTATTATTATCCAAATTTAATAACTGAATTGATATAAATGATTTTAGAAATGAAACTCAATACGTTTTCATCAAAAATAGAGGCACCCAACTGGCTCTCTTTGTACTTACTGCAATTATTCAGATTCAACTTTCTAAAAAAAGCAGAAGGTTTTTGCATTATTCTTAGATTTAAAAAAAGCATATGACTCTGTTAGTATTGCAGATTTACAAATTAAATTGATGCATTACCAAGCAAGTGAACATTTAATAAACATTATAGGGTTACTATTTGGTCATTATAAATCAATTATTAAACAAGAATTTATTCAATGGCCATCTTTTGATTCAAGCAGAGGATTACTACAGGGTGATCCATGGTCTCCTCACCTATTTAACTTTTACACATTTGATATTAATAAATGTTTTAAAAATGATGACGATGGGTTCATAATTGGTGATCAGGTTGTGCATTTGATTGCCTATGCAGATGATATTGTGATAATTGCGCCTACAGCCGTGGCTTTGTGCAGGAAAATTAAATTGGTGGAGATATACAGTAGAGCATCGATTATCCGACCCCCGATTAACTGTCACATCAGTTAACCAACTGTTCTAGTCAGCAAATTCAAATGTCCGCTAGTAATATGGCACTACAATATTTGGCTATGTCTTGGATACTTTAATAGTACTTTTATGTGTTTTAGCTGGCAACAGTGGCTCGACTATGAAAGAAAGCCAGTATTTAAACGAAGCTTAATTTTCTAATTTTTAACGATACAATAGCGACAATTATTATTTAAAAAAAATTTTTGTTAGGCTTAATTAACATCAACAAAAATTCAATGTGAAGCGACATGCAATGGAGAAAAATTTCAACATGGGATAGGTTAATATATTTTTTCGTACATAATCGGTTATCTGAACAACCCCAGTCCCCAATTGATTCAGAAAATTGANCACAGATGGACATTCACTTATTCTACATTTTAAAAAATTGTTAAGAAAACTGAAATTTGTTCTATTTTCTTTTGGTATTGTATTGACTCTTTTCTTGCACTTGCAGATGATACCGTAGAAGTATAAAAAATGTTAGTGAAATTATAAATTTTTCTCACTTACAGTATGTAGATTCTCTTACAGAAAAGGGTTCTTACTTTTCCAGTTCTCCCTTGTCCAGACATGATCTTCCCTACCTCAAGACAATGCAAAGTTGACAACCTTACAGGATAAAATCATTGTATCTGCCCCTTAAAATTATCATACTTCACTAAAATTATTGTACATCTATCTTAATCCTTTATACTTATGCACTTTTTCCATAGAAATATTAACAAGGTTTGCCCTATGTCAGAATCTCATGAACTTTTTATCTGCAATCCCTTCTTACAACAAAAAAATTTTTAGTCTCCATTTAGCAATGAAGTTTTTACAACTCTCCCTTATAAAATATGATGCTAAACAAACCTCTTAATGAGCATAAGCTAAACTTTATTTTTTTCATACAATTTCAACATAGCAAACATTAGCAAATTATTATTAACAATTATTTAACACATTCCTTTATATACCATACTTATTTCATATGCTACCTTAGTTTTTCCAAATTTTTGTAACTGTCTAAAATTTTTAGTCCACTCCTCAAGTGGTCATGACTCCCTATGCCAAAACAGTTTCAGTTCTAGACAGTTCACTAGATGGAAACTACAGGTACTACATTAATACATTTTATTGCATTCTGTACAAGTAGAAGCAAAATGGCATTTCAACAGAACGTTTATTTGTACGAATTTTCTTTGCACATCAATTTGAGTATTTTATTTTATCAGTTGGTCAAAGTATAGCAGTTAGTGATCTCAAAAAATATGACAAAGGTGTGCCTTATAATTGAGAATATATGGTAGTAGCCAATTTAAAAAATTTCAAAATTTACTAGCAAATAAAGACAAAAAATATCAATGAAAAGGCAATATGTATAATAAAAATAGTTATTGCAAATTGTTTTCTTCCAGGGTTATTTTCAGAATAAGGTATATTTATGAAATTATCATAATAAAACCCTATTATCAGATAGACATTATTGTACACTGTACAGATGGCAACTCTTTTTTACATACTGAATAAAAAATTTGATAAAATGGTTTTATTGACTGATTAATGTTACGTTTTTAAAGATTTATTATATTAATAAATGAAAGTTATACTTTGTCATTTTGCAAACGAAATTGGAACTAAGATTAACATATTATCATTTAGATTTATTTGTTTCATATTTTAAACATTCATAGAAATCCATTTCGTATTAATTAAAGTAAAATTCATATACAGTAGAGCATTGATTATCTGAATCAATTGGGGACTGGGGTTGTTCGGAAGATCGATGTTTCGGATAATCGATTATATACGAAAAAATATATTAATTTATCCCATCTTGACATTTTTCTCCGTTGCGTGTCTCTTCGCGTTGAATTTTCATCGATGTTAAGCCTAACGAAGACCATTGTATCGTTAAAAATTATTTTTTTATTTTGTTCGTACAAAATAAAAAAATAATTTTTAACGATACAATGGTCTTCGTTATTGTTTTTATATTTTTCAATATATTGAAAAATATAAAAACAATAAAAAATTATACTTCAGAAGTTAATTTAGTATCAAAAATGTAAAATATTTGAGTATCCCAAGACACAGCCAAAGATTGCAGTGCCACAGCACTTTGTCTTTTTAACTCCTTGATTGTAAATTTGATTGGTTATGCGGTACCAATTTGGAGCCTTAACAATTTCCAAAAAATTGATATAATTCAAAACAAATTCATATGTAGAATTTTCTCATTGGAGTACAACATACCAGGTAGTGATTTCAGATTGGAACTAAGCAGGTTTAAATTAAGTGCAATCTTAATTAATGAAGAGATTTACATTTTTGTTTAATTTAAAAAATGCTGAGAATCTATCGGTGAGATTATTAAATAAATTATATAGGAATTCTATGGTCAAAGAGCAAAGCAGAAACTGGGTAACTCAATTGTCAAAAATACTTAACCTATATGGGTTTTCTATAAAAATATTTATGAATCTACCTGAGATAAATGAGCAAGTTAGCCAACAATTAATACAAAATGTCTTAGAAATCTCCTTAGCACAGGATATAGAAGAAATACATAATAGGAAGAAACCCGAGTGGTATAAAATAATTCTAGAATACCCATACAACAACAACTATATGTTAACAAATCTAGCTTTCAATGTTAAAAGATTTTTCATATAACTCAGATTAAATAATGAATTTATAATAATCAATAATACATTCCTTGTGTTTTCCAAGAGTATCTGTCCAAGATGTCATAATATAATCTCGAAATTCAACATGTTTTGTGGTTGTAGAGATGCTAATGAGGTGGCACAGGGGTTTGACCTGCAATTTTTATCTAAATGTAACAATGAAAGAGCTATGAGGTTTTCCATGCAGCTAAGATCGATGAAATTTATAGAATATATAATTATGCTCATAAATTTATTTTATTCCAATAATAACTAATTAATTACAGCTATTAATAAACATAGGAAGGAAAATTACCCTACACTAATATCAACAATACAATAAGTTGCATGGTATAATTGGATAAATCTAAGGCAAAAAGCTTTTGAATGTAACATAGAATAGTAGTACTCAGTTTAGAATAAATAAATATATTAAAAAATTGAATATGACTGCATGATATATTAGACTATGTTGGTTCTGATATTAAAAAAATAACTGTTTGTTATCATTATTCACCCTTTGTAACAGACTATTGCCTTATTACAAATAAAAGTTGATGATGATGATAACTGTTCTATATAACTATTTTGGTTATTACTATCATTATTATAAAAAGTTTACAATTTTTTAAATAAAATCAAAATAATTATAAAAAAATTATCAAATTCCTTAATGGATTTTGTTGCTTGAAATGAAAATAAATAATTAATATAGGAAATTAAAAATTTATTGATTTGCATCATTTATTGTTGTTATTATCCAACACATTTACTAGCACAAATGAGAATTTTTTATGTTTGCTACTTTCAGTAAAGTAGTAAGCATCTTGTGTCCAATAACCTTGAAATGATTAACTTGCATGACAAAGTCTGCCACCAAGCCCTAAACCTGATGCTAAACGGCACTAAAAAAAAATAGTATAGTTCACCTAAGAAAAATTAATATAAATAAAAAATGATGCAAGTAGATATATTCTGAATTATGTGTATTAATTATTCAACCTGAGTTCAAACAGTAATATGTATTCAGAAATACACATGTTACTTTTACTTTAAATTATTTTTAAAATTTTCTAAATAAAATTAAAAATGTTTTGATAATTTGTTCTACTTCCAGGCTTCATGACAAATCAGTAATTTTTACACAAATTCCAATATAATCTTAAGTGCAGTTCGCTTATACATAATTTTTATTATAGATACAGAATAGAGAAACAATAGCCTAAATCACATTTGCTCAGAAACTAGCAATAAATTTAAATTTTTATTATATTATTATTAAATCAGAGAAAAATTTTCATTTAAAATCTATATTTTACTTTAAACATTTTTCATAGATCATTTTATACATTTTATGTTGACTTAAAACTAATAATACAAATTAGAATATACTTAAATATTTATACTTACTACTCCATTAGTTTCATTTGCACCATTTATTTTTATTTTTGAAATAAATTTAACATTAGGTGGTTCATCAGGATAATGTGGACCACAAACAATCCTTAAACTATATATTCTATTTTCATATGGTGTCTAGAAAATATTAATACATTTTTAAATCATCACTTTAATGTTTATTAATAAACTATAAATACTTGATATGAAAATAATGATTTCAGCTTTATTATAAAACAAATTCAATCAAAAAATTTTTTTATTAACTGTAAAAAAGCTTCAATTTTTTTATTTATTTTCAACATCAAACAATTGTTTTAAATTATGGAATACAAAAATAATTTTATATTTTTAATTTTTATTTTCCATTTGAAACATTTTATGTTTATAATTTTTATTGTGATAATAAAAAATTTGGATTCCTAGAGCATATCTAATGAAAATCATTCAGAAAAATAGTTATTTGTTTCCTGAATCTAAATATAATTGATCATCAATGTTGTAGAAATGATATTGATTTAAATAATTTTTTTGAAATTTAACTTGCTTATTAATTCAGAGTTGATCAATAATCATAACTCCATAGTCTGATTACTTCATTTTTACAACATACAAAACAAGACTTAAATTACTAAAATTTTTCATTCATAAATTATAAGATAAAAAATTATTAAGATTAATTAGTGAAAAAGTTTATATTTATTTAATTCAGAGAGAAATTTTTCAACAAAATTGTTAAATAAAATGCATAAAAACAATTTACATTTAAAATATTCATAATAAAATTTTGTGTGTGATTAATAATTTTGTAACAATTTAAAAATCAAACTTACTCGAGGTGGACCTATTATCATTCCAGTCCAACGTGACAATGACATATCACTATCATCTTCTAATCCCCAACTAATTGTACCATCACCAACTCCTTTTTGACCTTGCTCCAATTCTTCCAACAAACGAAAATTGCGAGGAACCACAACACCTAAATTTATAAAATGTGAAATATATTAATTAGTTTAAAACTAATATGTATTTAATATTGAATTTTACACACAATG
>NW_019385148.1:355107-372773 GCF_000671375.1 Centruroides sculpturatus | reverse complement strand
TAAGTCTAATACAGCACTAATTTTATACATTTCTTGTGAAAGAAACACTTCTTATTCAACGGCCATAAAAATTATTTATATTAATGATGTCTCCAAAGGTCAAGTTATTTTTCTGCGAAAAATTATTTATCAGAAATCGCGGCCGCCATTTTGTGTGCTGTTCCGCGACGAAGGCAAGCTTTGAACAACAGGCGTAGTCGAATGGTGCACACTTGGTAAGTAATCCTATAATTTTTTGTTTATAGCATAGTTTATACAGATTATTCCCAAAAAATTATACGTGTTTTGGAAATGTTGAGTGGAATTAGTCTAGAATCGGTTAATTTTATAGAAGGAAACCTTTCAAACAGCCTTAGTCCATAAAGTTCACACCTATCGGGCTGCGATTCGCTCATGTATTTAATCATTCCTACAACGTAAAATTCGATTAGCGTGGAACATATCTAAGCGTTATAGGGGGGTCTACTGTATACATTAAAGAGATCTCTCTATTTTTAAACTTTATTTTAAAGAAAAAGCCTTTAAATAAAAATATTTCATTTAAACCAGAGTGACATTTTAAAGAATAGGTAGTAACAAAACTTCTTTATTGAATTCAGAGCAAAATAAACATAAGTAATTTTAAGATTAAATGAAATTAATACAAGAAATTTCTGTAATATGAAAGAAATTATTAGAATACACATAATTTCATGTGTTTTATTGTCAATGGACTGCCATTTTCAAACTGTGGCCTCAATTAACTATACAAATTTCTAGTCTGAACAGGAAGTCATATAATTTCAATTCAAAATTTTCTTGAGAATAGAATTAAACAATCACTGGATTACATTGGCTACTTTTCCGAGATTATATTTTAAATTAATTACTAAATAATTTGTCACTAGAAGTGGCATCTCTTATTAAACTTAATAATTATAATTAAATTAATATTTATTAAATAATTTAGAATATTCTGAAAGAAAAGAATCAACCCAGAACAGGATCTGAACCCACAACTCCTGCTTACTGTGCAGATGTTTTGCCAGTTATGATACCATTGCAAGTTGCCATGTTTGGCTATACAAGTAAGGCCATGGATCCATATAGATATAAAATGGCTGCATTTCAAACTTTGATAAGAAGAGCCTATTTGTATTGTGATAGAATCGGTGACAGGAATAAAGAAATTGACAGAATATTGCAAGTAGCTCAGACCCTAGGCTACAAGAAAAGCACCATTGTAGGATTACTCAAAAAATATGAAAAGAACAATGAGAAACAAGGCTTAAATACAGCTCCCAATAGACGCTTGAAGTTTACGTATAACAGTAATTTGAACAGTATTATGAAAGAAGTTGCTAATAAGAAACAAGCAAGAATAGTTTTAAAAAGAGCCCCAAATTTATATAAGATATTGAGAAATGATAAGGATAGAATAAAGACAGAAGAAAAACCAGGTGTCTATAAAGTTCCTTATGAAAACATCCAACTAGATGTTAAGAAAGACTACATCGGCGTCACCAACAGGAGCTTAGGAGTAAGACTAAAAGAACATCGGTATAACGTAAAAAAAGGATCCAATGCCACGGTTTTGTCACAAATGTCGCAAGTCCAAGGTTCGGTGGTGAAATGGGACGAGGCAACGATTATAAAACCAGTGTCTTCCCCCACTTTATCAATGACGGCGGAGAAGATTGAAATATATAGGAGTAGGCTACGTGAGGGATGTTTAAATGCGAGAGATGCTGAGAGCCTGTCGTCGGCGTGGAAATACATGATTAAAAAGTTCACTGAAAACTCAAGCTAGAATTAGTTTATTGGAAGATTTATTATATTTATTATATATTTTTTATTTTTTAGTTTATTTGGTGTTATTTTTATATATTCTCTTGTATATTTTAATTTTATTTTGTGTTATTTTTATATTTTATTCCGTTTCTCTTGTATATTTTTTAAAATTTTTGTTCTAAATTTTGATTTAAATATGTATATTCTATACATGGAACGTATCTGTTCCATTTTCGTTTTTTGGACCTGAAGATGGCCTGTTAATCAGGTTGAAAGCGTTTGTGTTTAAAATATATAATTCTCAGCAAAATTAAGGTGTTCTAATATATATGTTTACTTGCTGAGCACGTTTAAGGTTATACAAGTTTATTGGGTTTCATGAAGAATGGAGTTAGATAGATGATCGGCATGACTCAACTGTTTTCAGGAGCAAGACACCATAAAATCCAGACCAGATATGGAAAGCATAGGCATTGGAAACATGATTAACTATTTATGAACTTTCGGCTTAGACCTGAAGTCATATAATTTCTTTTTAAAAGATGATTAAAAATTGCAGCCCAACACTGTGATGATATCACAATAAATAATTGCTCATTTAATATTATTTTTAACAATCATGAATTTCAGAGTTTTAGAATTTTAGATTTATAACCAAGTTTTATTGCATTTAAACAATTTTCATTAAAAATGAACAACTTGAAAACTTTTAAAATGAAAATTTGAATTTTTGATTTTATTCCCTGAAAATTCCTTTTTAGCATTTACAGCATAAATGCTAGCTAAAAAAATAATGCTTTCTTCTACTTTAATTAAAGAAATTAAAACTTATTCAAAAACAAAGTATCAAATCATTTACAACAGCATAAATTTATTTATATACAATTTAATTTCATCTTATTAATTTATTTAATCAGAGTTATTAGTTTTCTATATTAGAAAAAAACTGACATAAAACTTAAAATATCAAAGAAACACAAATACAGTATACAATACTAAAACATTAAAATAAAGTGATTATTTTTAGCAAAAATACTGTCTTGTACTTTTATAATTTTTTTGTAAGTAGACAATTTTGAATGGTTCTTTGTTTTATATATGTATATACTGTATAACAAATAAATGGTAAAATTTTTAATAAAAATAGGCTAGTAAATATTAATGTAAAAAGTAATTATACAAAGTGAATAAATGTATACCTATGATAACATTATAATCAACATTTAATGTTAATTTAGATATTTTGTATTGTAAAGATATTTAACTACGTAATTCAGTAATTTAGTTCTATCTATCTATCCAGTGGCATCCTCTCTACAGAGCTTTGCATTTGATGAACTATTCCTCTCCATGTTTTTCTATTCCAGGCTTCTCTTAAATCCTTTCCAGTCCAGTCTTTGATGTTATCTCTCCAAGTCTTTCGGGGTCTTCCTCTAGGTCTTGTCCCCTCCACCAGTCCCTCAATCACCGTCTTTAGTAGTTGTCCTCCTGATCCTCTAGCCAAATGTCCAGCATATCGTACCTTTCTTTTTTGGATATTTATAAGCAACCTTCTCCTCAAGCCCAGCCTGTCCAAAACTTCCTCATTTGTTATTTTCTCCGTCCAACTTATTCTTTGCATCTTTCTCAAGCACCACATTTCAAATGAGTTAATTCTTTCCATCATTTCATGCGTAAAAGTCCATGCCTCACATCCGTATGTTAGTACACTCCAGATCATTGTCCTTAGGATTTTTATTTTCAGTTTAATTTAGTTATTACACTTATACTAAATGATGTAAAGAAATAAACATTAATATATGGAAATATTTGAAATTTTGCATTGTAAATTTAGAAGAAACACGTATTCTGTTATTCAATAATTAAATTACATGTGATTAATAACTAGATATTTTAAAATGAAATTTCAGTTACATTCAAACAACATACATTTAATATTAATAAATTAAAATGTTATCAGACTTTCTGCTATTAAAATACACCACACTAACCTTATAATGCTTTGCAGTTATTTTGGAATGTAATACAAACATTTTCAGTCCACCCAGGACTGAAAATGTTTGTATTCAGGGGGTAGGCACAATGAGGTGCTTGCCCCACTATGGCTCATTTAGTCAAGTGAAAAATTATAAGTCAATAGGTTGTAATAGTATTCCATGGCAAAGGGTATAAAGACATGCACAAATTTGCAAAATCTCCCATGTCATCTCAGTGGCACAAATCAGCACCCACATCAGCAAAATGTTTTGTTGAAAATATAGCTGTTGATGTACAGCTGATTTCTGTCCACCAACAAGAAAATTGTTGCATCAATAATTTTGACTGTGATGTTTTATAGTACACATGATATGGTATTTTTGAGGGGCAAAGAACATCACGAAGGTGTTTTTGAAGACTTGATCAAACTGTAAATTGATGCTGGTGACCACATTTTAAAAGAACACATAGAAAATGGTGCAAAAAATGCCACTTACATGTCACCATAGATTCAAAATGAAATAATTGGCCTATGTGGCAACATCATTAGAGACAACATCACTATTAACATAAAGAAAGCATATGCTTACAGCCATGATTCTCAATCCGTGGTCTGTGAAGCCACTTCAAGTGTTCCACAAAAAATTAAATATACAATTAAAAATTGTTGCAAAAAAAATATCAATACAATGTAAAATAATTTTTGTATGGGAATGTAATCAGCAAATGCCAATGTAGTCATCTGCTAGACTGAGTGCACTTGATTTCAAAAAGATTTCCATCCTGCTTTAAAGCTGATGTATTGTAAGTGTTCCACAGAAAAAATTTCAAAGTTTAGTGTGTGTTCCCTGATTACCAAAAAGATTGAGAACCATTGGCTTACAGTATCCTGGCAGATGAGAGCAGTGACATATCAGGGAAAGAGCAATTTTCAATTGGGGTTAATTTTTTGACAAAGAAAAGATGATGGCTTGTGAGGAATTTCTAGGTTTTGTACAGTTGACTGACATATATGCAAAATCTGTAGCATCTGCAATTAACAACTTTGTAGAAAAGATATGCCTTGATCCAGAAAAGTGCTTAGGACAAGGATACCATGGGTGTTCCACTATGGCAGGAAATGTTGTTGGTGTCCAGAAAATTCTTCAAAAAAAGTATACAAGAGCATTATACTTTCACTGTGGTAGTCACAAACTGAACTTAGTTGTAAACGACTTAAACAAAATAGCAGTGATATGAAATACAGTCTCCACAATAAAAGAAATAGTAAGATTCTTCTGAAAATCAGCCCTTTGTTGAAAATGCATACTGAATATACCAATGCTTTGTAAAACCCATTGTTCTCAAAAATATAAAAGTATTGCCACATTCAAGGAACATTATGTGCAAACTGTTATGGTGCTTGAAAAACTATCAACAGACGATAACAATGCAATGAGAAAAGCTGTTTTTCAAATGCATTGAGCTGCTACAAAATTAGAATTCATTGTTAGTGTTTGTCTCATAGCAAAATATTCAGTGCTGCTGCAACAGGTGGTAAATGCTCTTCAGGCAAAAAGTGTGGACTTACTCCAATGTGCAAATCACACAAAAAAAATCACAGACATCATGAGAAAACACTGTGGAAATGAGGTTGTTGAAAGTCAAAGTGTTATAGCAGAGTCTGGAACAATTGCCGAGCATCTTGGACACAGATTTCAATATGCCACGAGTCATAAATCATCAAAAACATCATGCGAATCCACCAGCACAGACTCCTAGCAAGTTTTGGAGAAGATCACTAATTATTCCATACATAAATTCATTAATAATGTTTCTGGAACAGCATTTTTCTGAGGAGAACTTGTCCACATTCTCATTCCTAACGTTGCATCCTCACATAATGCTTGATATGACATATGAGGATTTTTTAAAAAACCTACAATTTGAATGATTTCATTGATGAAACTGAACTTTTGTACAACCAATGGAAAGGAAAAAAATATGCCAAATGCTAAACTGGAAGGAGACAGAACTAGCTGCACTAGTTAAAGAAATGCAATTGGTCTACCCATCTATAAAACGGATGCTACTTATTTCACTTGCACAGCCTTGCACAATGTGCACTATTGAAAGATCCTTCAGCACCTTACGTAGGGTGAAAACTTGGATACGATCAACAATGACAGAAAATTGGCTTGTTGGTCTTTGTACGAGTGTACATAAAAAGAAGGTTCTGGAAGCTACAAATAAATCTGAGAAAGAAATTTTGACAAGATTTAGCCAGAACTCCCATAGACTAGTGCTGAAATAAGATTTAGATAGGTTCGAATAGCATTGCAACTAATTACTTTTAGCATTTTCAAATGTTCAAATAAAACCATTTTTTAATAAACGTTATCTTATTTTTACCCCCGGAGAAAATCCCAACTACACTCTTATTTGTGTTGTGTTCCAAAATAACTGCAAAGCATTATAAGGTTAGTGCAGTGTATTTATAATTAATGCTTTGTTTATTGAATGGATTTTCTGCTATTTTCTTTCAAATATTTCTAATAAATTACTAAATTAAGTTAAATCTTTTGATTGTTAAAATTTCTAACGGATGATAGATAAAAAATATTACTTCAAATATCAAATTTATCACTTAATCATCTTAATTCTATTTAATTATTAAATAATTTATTGAATTTGGTATCTTGCATTAATAAAAAAGTTATTTGCTTTACATATTTGCTATTTTAAATTATAAAGCATTAAATGTTGGTGCAAATTAAATTATATTTTTCTGATTTGAGTTAAGTGCTAAGTTTAAGATGGCAAAGTGGCAAATACATGTATTTCTAATGATAAGAGCCGGTGTAGAACAAAATCCGGCTCTCATCCTACATTGAAAAGAGGACCACCACCTTTAACAAAAAGTAACACTGCTGTTAAAGTGATTAAGTCAGCTAACATAGAAACAATTCTTCACATGCCATCTGGTACTTCCTCTGGTTTGGAGAAAAGGAGAGAGTTCTGAGGAAGAGAAAGAGATCACTTTTGAAACCATGTTAAAAGTATGTGGAAAATGAAGACTGCTCAACTGAAGTTTTCCTGCATCACATGACTAAGTTAATATAAGTATCACATCGTAAGATAATGGAACAATTATCGGAAGTTAAATCAGAGATCAGTTTAATTCATCAAGATATCAAAGAATTCAAAGCCAAGGTTGATATACTAGAACAGAAAGTTAATAAATTAGAAACATCATTATCAGATATTGATAGGCAATTGGAAGTACAACAGTACAATGCAATTAATTTGTTAAATTTATCTAACCAACGTAACTTGATGTTTGGTTATTCCATGACAGATAATATGGATATCAGAGAAGCCCTCTGAAATTTGTTCAGAGATTCTTTGAAACTCAAGGAGATAAAAGATGAAATAACTGGATTATAGTTTATAAGATAGATAGATCCTTCTATTATTAAAACACAGTTAAGTTCCATCCCAAGAAAAAATCAAATATTGTCAGCTTTTTATAATTTTAAAAAAGGGACTTATGATCAGCTTTTCAAGAACATATGAATGAGTTCTGATTTGACTCAAGAAACAAGAATTTTTACTTTTTATATAGAGGCAAAAAAGAAAGGGTTAAAGGTGATGTTAAGAAATGATTTTATAATTTATAAAAACAAGAAATTTACATTTTTGTAAATTAATTAAGAATTAATTAAATTATTAAATTAATTAGAATTAAATTAATTAAAGAATTAATTAAATTATTAAGTTAATTAAGAAATTTACATATTTCAAAAAGCATTCCATTTTTTAAGTAGACCTGAAGATGATCTCATCTTGATCAAAAACATTTGTCTTTATAGTTTAATGATACTGGAAAAAAAAAAGACTCTGAGTGGATGTAATAAGTTACTTTCCAGTCTATGTGAAAATATTTCTCTGTCAATTTACATGTAGCTATACTGATGATGGTTTGGTTGATGCTAAGTCTTTTTTAGATGTAGAAATCACTTAACTCATTTCATTCAGCCAAAGATATAGTTAACCCAAGTATAATAGTTGACTTGAATTGTTTGGATATTCCATTAAATAATAAATCTGATGTTAAAGTTATATGTTGAAATATGCAAGAAATAAGTTTTCTTCAACTTATTTTAACAAAATCTTAATGGGATATGATATACTTGGTTTAGAAGAAACTTGGATAATGATATGCAAGGGCTTTTAATCGTCGAGTTGGTAAAACTCACCCACTTTGTCTTTGGGATGGTTTTTTTTCGAGTGGCGAGGGATTTGAGAAAGTCGACAGGTTTTTAACAGACAACAACAAGAATTTATTATATAACTAAACCTATGATATATATAACTAAGCCTAAGTTAGATGCAGTTAAATGAGGTTACATATACACTCCTCTGGAGAGGATTTACAAAAGTTTCTAATCAGCTCGCATGCTGACCTAATGACTTAGCTCTGTTGCTATTTCCGATGAGAGTTTACAATAATCTCTGGATACCTCAATATTCATTGGTCAAATTAGATAACATTTGTTCGATCGGAGAGAGAGGAATTTGAAGAGGACTGGTGATTGTATGGCGGGTCTTCCTATCGTTGACTTGCATGGACCAAGATAGTCCGTTTGTGGAAGTCTGCTGAACTTGGCACCTAGTCGTTGATTACTCCAGGCACTAATTAATCTATTCATCTTCCTTTGGATTTCATACGAGACAACAGTGCCTGGGACTTCGGTGTCGCCACCTTTTATGTTTGATGCCTGGGAAAATAATCGTGATCGACTATTGACATGTCTAAGGTTCATTCCCAGGTGCAGGCATAGATTTCTTTTGATGACGTGTAATAGCAACTGTCCCTCTTTCATAATCGAATGTTTTCCTTTTGCCATCTTGTTGTCAAAATTCCTCTCCGTTTGTTTAGAGAGAAAGTTATCTGATCTGTTCTAGAGCAATGTTTTTTTTATTTTTATAATGATCGCATTAAGAAATTAAATTACAAAATTGTAATTTTGCATGAAATTCACTCATTCCTCCACTCAGGCTTGCAGATAGGCCTGCGGGCTCACAATGAATTTTACTGAAATGGAAATTGCACTCCTGCAAAGTTTATATAATTATATTTTGGCCTAAGCAACTAAAAAATTTGGTGTAGGTAGACCAAGGGGCAGCATGTTACTATTAATAAGAAAAATTTTGGGAGAAAGTGTTTACTCTCATCGATGTTTGTTTTTGATATATGGTCAAACTTGACAGAAGTAATTTTAGAATGTTTCCAAATAGTTATCTGGCAATAGCTGTGAACTATATGCCACCATACAAAAATATTCTGAATGAATCCCTTTGATTAATTAGAGATCATGGAGAGCTGGTAACATTTTACTTCTTGGTTAATAATTGGTGATTTTAACTCTAGAATAGGAAATGAATGTGACAAATTATTATGGGAATAACTCAGCCGTCTATAACAAAAGAATGAGTCATGACTCTAGAACTAATAAAGAAAGATTATTGTTAAATTTCATTCAAAATTATAATCTGTCTTAAACAGGTGCTTTGTTGATGATTTCCTAGGTTGTTATACCCATATCTATCTCACATAAGGGAGCTTCAGTAACTGACTATATTATATGTTCGGAATTTTTGTTGGACTATTGTACTAAATTTGAGGTAGGATCTAATGTAGAATCATTTGTCCAATCATTTTCCAATTCAGCTAACAATAGGATGGTGCTTAAATAATTCATCCTTTGACAGGAAATCAAGGAAAGTGTACAGTGAATTACAAAGAAATTTAAATACGATAATACTACTTTTGAACAAGAGATTGGTGATAAATAAGATCAATTCAGAACATAGCATCAATAGAAGGTGCTAATTTCATTTATAGTAAAATAAGCAAAATTTTTAGTAATTACATAATTGAAATGAATCCAAATAGAGTTAAATATTATTCTAAGGTAGCTTCTAAATTTAAGCATGAATAGTATGATTAAGACTGTTATAAAGAAAAAGCACTAACTCTATTTCATAAAAACAGATCAAGAGAGCTATAGATAGAATAAATTGCTTACAAGAAAAGTTATACTAATCTAATAAAAGCAAAAAAGAAAAGTTATTCTAACTCATTGAATAAAAAGTTACAATCCAGCAAAAATGGTTCCTTTTTTTTGGTCAATTGTTAAAAAATATCGCCCAAGAAATATAGTGGAGAAAGATGATTCTATTGTTTTTGACCGGTGGTATGAATTTTTCATGGTGAGGTCAAAGGGAATGCAGATTAATTCGTATAATTGACCTGGAGTGTTTGAAACAAGTGGAGGGTCAGGTGTTAAATCTGTTTATCTAGGGAGTGAAAACTACTGGTAATTTGAAAGAAAAAACTGTTACGATATATACTAGTGGCGACCCCAGCAGTCATCCATCGTCAGTCATAGAGCACACCATGTGTGTCTCCTCTTGTAAAGTGTTTAGTTGTAATAAATAATACATTAAGTTTGCTAGTCATCTTAATAGTGCAGTATACAACATATAATATAACAAAAACAGCAGTGGGTTTTGATTTGATTGCAGTTAGTTTTTTTTAAATAAATGGACTTTCTTGCTCTTAGTTTCAATTACAGCTATAAAAGTGGAACCTTTCTACATCTGTGGAATTTGGTATACCTCTAGACAATCTATAAAAGGGGGGGACAAGTCAAATCCTCATAATTATAGATCAATTGCTAGTTTATAAATGCTTAGAAAAAGCTTTACAGCTATATTGGCAAACAGATTCAAATGATGGACAAGAGAGAACCATTTGAATGCTCCTTTTCAGTTTGCATTTAAGAGAAGTGCTAAGAAATAGCAATTTTTTATACTGTTGTCAATTGTCCAAATCTATCTATTGAAGAAAAGACACAAAGTTTATGCTGCATTTTTAGATCTGGAAAAAGCTTTTGACTCAATATTTGTAGAGGTGTTAAGTAACAAATTAAAAATGTGCAATACAGGAGTCAATTTCATAAGTGCAATTATCTCTCTCTTTGGCCATTACTCAATAATAATTGAATGTGGAAAGAATATATTTCCACCATTTGATATTCATTATGGTTTTTTACAGGGCAAACCATTGTCACCATACCTATTTAATTTCATGATTCATGACATAGATTAACAGTTTATTAGAGAGGAGGATGAATTCATAGTGGGAAATCAGATAATTCAATCAATCCAATATGCAGAATAATTTCTCTGACTAAAATTGGCTTACAAAGAAAGCTAAATCAGATACATTATTATTTTTCTCAATTAAAAATAAAAATTAATCTCACAAAAATACAAATTTTGGAAATACAGTTTACTGCTATATTGTCATTTTAAAACATTTTCAACATGTTAAGAACAAAACTGCCAGAGTAATAAATAATTTAATCTATTCACAATCAATAATGAAAATCAACTCAGTAAAAAAATCAATTTCAGTTGTTTTCTTAATTGTATTAAACTCAACATGCTATGCTCTTCCAGTGTGGGGAATGGATTGGTTAACCCACCTTGTGAAAATTCAATTGATTTACATAAGGAAATTATATTGTTTGAACAGAGCAGTTCCTGGTTATGGTATGTATCATAACACAAATAGATTAATTCCAAAAAAAGGTTATAAAAATTCAATGGAGTCAGAAAATTTCTTCTTTTGTTTTCTTACATAAAATGTAAGGAAATGTATCCAGGCGAATCAAAGTAAAGAAATACTTTCAAAGGAAAACGTAAGAATTCCTAAATTAACTGTCAGAATTAAAACACACAAACAAAATAAATGTAGACCAATCATAGACTTTAGATTCACATTATTATATAATTTAGAAATCTTTATTAAAAAGATATTACAGGATATACAAATTTCGAAATATGCAGTTAAAAATGCTGATGATTTAATTACAAAATTGCAAAAAGGTGTAATCTTGCCTAATTATAAATTGATGAGTTTGGATATAACATCTATGTACCCTTCTATTACTAAAGATATGATTTTGAGTAGTCTACGTAAGTATGGTGTCTCTGATTATTTAAAGGATTTAATTATTTTCACATTAGATAATAATTATTTTACAGTGAAGGAAAAGAATTTTTATCGACAAACAGAAGGTATTTCGATGGGTTCCGTAATAGGACCGAAACTAGCAGAAATTTACATGCTGGATGTGGACATGATTCTTTCAACGTTAAATGGAGTTATGTTTTTTGCAAGGTATGTCGATGATATTTTAATAGTGTACGATAGTACACTAACAACAAACTTACAAATTTTGGAACAAGCTAATAAAATTAATTTGAATATTAAATTTACTCAAGAGCATGAATTAAATAATCAATTAAGTTATTTAGATATAACAATTAAAAGATTTGAAGATCATTTGGAATACTGTAAATTTGAAAAACCGTGTAATACGAGAAAAGTAATTAATTATAGATCATACTGTCCTTTAAATCAAAAATATAATGTATACCTGATGGAAATAACAAAGATTTTTTCTAGAACAACAAATATAGATAAAAGAAAAGAAGAAATTGAAGATACACATAAGAAATACATCTTAAATGGATATCCAAAAAGATTACTAAATGATTGGTTCCACAGATTTTTAAGAAACAGGTTTAAAGTTAAACGTTGTCAAGAAATAATAAAGTATGTATCATTTCCGTATATAAAAGGTATTTATGAAAAATATAATAACTTCTTTAATCATAAATTAATTAGATTGGCTCCATCCTTAAATAACAGGTTATCAAATATGATGATCATCAGAAATAATGCTAAAGATATATTAGAAGAAGAAGGTGTTGTTTATCGGATAGAATGCACGTGTAACAATCCTAGTTTTTACGTCGGTGAAACAAAACGAAGATTAAGGATCAGACTGTCGGAACATTTGGCTGCCGTAAGGTTGAAAATGAGTAATTCTCCTGTCTTCCAACATTGTAATAGTAATAATTGTCAGATTAATATTAATAAATTAAAAATAATTTTTAAGGAAAAAAATATTGTAAAGCGAAAGGTAAAAGAACACTTCGCTATAATTATGCAAAACAATAATGTTAATTTAAATACCGGAATGTTAACAGCGGCATGCTGGGAGTTTTTTGTTAACTGTATAAGTGGCTCTTCAATGAGTTGACTGTTTGAACGTAGATTTTGTGCTGTAAGCCCCACTGAAGAGGCCATAGGCGAAATGCATTTGGGAAGCTTGTTAGTAATGATGTAAATAAAAATTTTTTTCTCTCTGCAGATTATTTTCTTTTTTATACCTTTTTAAACTCTGTTTTTTAAAGATTTTATAGTCATTATTGGCTTGTTTTTTAAAAATTGAAGTTTTATATTATCCAAAAGTCAGAAGGGAAAGAAAAATATAATTTTTTCGTAATTTTACATTATATGTAAGAAAACAAAAGAACAAATAGATTAAGTCTAGAGTCTTTTTTGAGGATAAGTATCATAAAAGTTTATAAAATAACTAGCAGATAAGCCTGGCATTGCTCGGGCAAAAGTAACGATAGCAAAGATTAAGATTATTACGTTATAGTCAACCTTACTCGTTTTCACAGAATGCAAGAATTGGGTCCCCTGTTTCCAGACTAATTAGAGAATTTTTAGATGGGTCTAAAAATATGTTCGATTTCTCACAAGACCGAAAAACTGCATCTGCGTCTTGCACTTTGCTTTCTCTTAACAATTCCATTGTTATGTAACACTTCCATTGTTGATGGAAGTGTTAAGTCTTAATCCTGTCCCTCTCCCCTGTGGGGAGGAATTTCGAAAAGTCCCTTCTTAGTATGCGTTCTCGTGACATATCCTAACCCTGTACCAAATTTCAACTTTCAACTCCTAACCGTTCAACATCCCAGAACATTCTGGAATGTTGTGGAATGCTCTCGAATACTCTTGAATGTTCTGGATTGTTCTAGAAATTTCTAGAGGGCGAAACTTCCAGCCTTTATATCTTCAACGGCATGCCCTTCAGGTAAAAACAGGAACCTTCTTCATGGATGGGGGATAAAGGGCTACCACACCATATAACTCCCTTGATCGTACCGGGATTCGTTTTTGAGTTTTAGCGGCACGCACATTGTACACTTACCTTTATAATATATATTGAGTGATTGATGATGATTACTTATAGTAATAACACCCTGATTACTTCTACTATGGATAAGCTCAAAAGAATATATAAAGTAAAAAGAAATTATCATAATAATTGGTTTAACAGATTTAGTTTGTTATTAGCTAGATTTGTGATTTCACATGCTTTATTTGACCTTTTGGAAGATGAATGGAATTATGTATTTGTTATTTTAGTAGAAAACATGTTTAATAGTGTATTAGACCAAGAAAGGAATAGATTATCAAATTTAAAATATCATCCAAAGTATGTAAATAATTTGAATTTTTCTCCATCAAGCAGTTTTATTAATTTTCAAATTCCACAAAAATTAAGAAATTTTACATGAATTAAAGATTAAACTGTTTTTGTGTGTTAATGGACAGTTAACACACAAAAACAGGTTATCAAACAGTGGTTATCAAACAATGGTTATCAAACAGTTTGTGTAAATTAAGTCAAGAACAAATTTCAGTTTATCATCTGATTTGTTCATGATAAGCTTAGAATACAATTTGGTATTTTTACACTGTCATACTATAAATTGAAGGAGGAATTTTACAGGGATCTATTTCAAATAATAGTAAGATTATATAATTCTTCCATCAAGTATTCTACCCTCTAAGAAGATCAGTGAAGAATCCAATGTGGTCTGATTGGCAGTTGGTAGACACCCCTTATATAATATAGAAAGTTTTTATTCATTTCCAGATTCAAATTCCAATTTATGGATTTCTTTATGTTTGTTGTGACTTGACTTAGAGTTCCTCTTGTAACAGAATTAATTCTTAATTACTCTAATAAATTATTTGATTTGATTTGAATATTCCTCAATCATAAACAATTGTGAGAAAACAGAAAAAATGAAATTTAAAAAAGAGTTGAAGCCAGAACAGCCATGGGATATAGACTCATAAGCTGAGACATAACCATTATGCCATTCACTTTTACGAACACATTTGTGCCAGAGCATATAAATACAATAACTTAAAACTGATTCCTTTTCTATTGGTTATATTTTGTTTAGATAGCCATACCCAGACAACTTTCTCAAAAGTCAAATTTTTTAATTGGTTGGTTCCTCAATTGTAATAACAACTCTGAAGACATTTTCAACCAGATGCCTATTTCTTGAGGCTGTTTTTATAGATTCACTTAATTAAACCACTTTCACAATCAACAGAAGCCAGTAGCAAATGATAGCTTTTGTAATAATACTAAAAAGTTAGGAAATTTTTCTTTTATGTTGTTTTTATACATGCAATATACAAGTTCTTGTAAAACTAAATTGCTAAATTTAGGATATTTAAAAATTTTATTCAATTACATCAGTTTGTTTTATTAGTTACATATTACATATTATTTTATGTAGTACACTAAATTAAAATTGAAAAAGAAAAAACAAGTAAAATGGTAAAGCCATTCTTTAGATGAGACTGTCTTGGAGAGCGTGAGAAACAGTCTCAGCATTTTGTATTTTATTTTGACCCGATTCTTGGTCCCATAACTACCTACAAGTCTGGTTTATTTTATGTGCACATGATTTGGGCACCAAATACTCTGTGCCAAATTGCAACTCCTGACATGTACTCCTTCATACCTCTAAAGCAGCGATTCCCAACCCGGGGTAAGCGATAGGTTATTTAGGGGTACAGAAAAAAGTTAGTTATTATGGCAGAAATAATAATATATTATGCTGAGCCTACTATTAATTTAATATTCAAATGCTTTCAGCCGTTTTTAAAATAAGCCATCCTCGGGAAATTACTGTTCTACAATATTAAATTAATAGTAGGCTCAGCAAATGTTTTGGTGTTGATTATATTTGTAATATATTATGTATCACAAATTAATAGTATTAAAAAATTATTAGGTAAAAAATGTTCCTTGCAACAATCACAAACTTTATTATATATTTCAAAATGCAAAAATAGAAATAAAAACTTATGCTGCTGATTGTACAATGCAACAGATCATAAATGTTGTGCAGTCAGTCAATAGCAGTGGGGATACCATTGTGCGTGATTAGTGATTATGCTAAGGACTTTTGATGGTGGGGTGTGTTACCGTTGTTATTATTATCTCTCAACAATATCCCCACGTACTGTTTGAAAAAAGTATTTTTTTGTTTATAAAAAGTATTTTTTATTGTTAGCAAGGAAAAGGACATAGCTAGTTTCTCCAGATTTTCTCTACAAGCAGTAATTTTTTTCATTATTTATTCAGTATTTTTATTAATTTTTTATTGACAAGACTGTCTTGTTTTTAAAATCATACTGCCTGCTGTGTTACCATCTAGAGGTATGAAGGAGTACATGTCAGAAGTTGCAATTTGGCATGGAGTATTAGGTGCCCAAATCATGTGCACATAAAAAAAACCAGACTTATAGGTACTTGGGGGGCCAAGAACCGAGTCAAAATAGTGACACTCTCTACAAACAGGCAGTGCGAGATTTGCGCATGCGTTGCTCGTTGGGAAGTTGGAAATGCCACAGAGTATGCTAATGAAAAAAGGAATAGTGACAAGGGTTAGAACCATCCTGAAAGATGCAGAATTTCATGTCACAAAATTTTTCCTTGATTGCTAGAATTAGCTTGGCATATAAGATTTTTTTTATAAAAGTCTGCATTCACAAACCTTCAGTAAAGTCCCACTGGTCTGAACTAATTGGGACAGAGCCCTGTTCAGATTAGTCGAATAATTAAAATAATGCAGAAGCAAACAGTAAAACAGGTCCGGTTTATATAGATTCAACATCATCAATGACTTTTGTTTGTTTTTGTCTGTAAGTACAATATAGATCTGCTGTTTTAATAGGCAATGTCAAACACTGATTTATTAATTTTGTACAGCATTAATACAGTACTACAATAAAATACAATTTTTTTTTAGTTGTGGAATTCTAAATCTTTTTGTATCATTATACTATTTAAATTCAAATGGAAAATACAAAAAAACGTATATTTTGCAAGCTAAAAAATGTCTTCTCTATCAACTGAAACATGTTCAAACTAGCAGGACTCTACTGTATTTATAAAGTTTAGTCTGCCAACATCTTTACTAGATATGCATTTACAAACCATTTAACTCACCAGAAACTTTACCGTCTGCATTAAACAATCCTTGTTACAGGCATTGTCTTTTAAAACTAGCATACAACCCACCCCATTGCATAAACTACATCCTGTTTCAAATTGTCTTTTCACAAAGTTCACTTGCAGGTTATATTATCAAAAATTACAATAAATATTTTTATATCAGAGTCAAGCAACCAAAATTGAAAATATGCATTCAACACTAGAGGCAAAATCCATTTTTAACTCTTGTTACAGAAAGAGTAAAAGTTTGAAATTTTCATTGTGTTTGAACTTTTTAATTTTCCTTTAGAAGTTTTATTAATTTTAAAAAACAAACAATAATAACAAAAATGACACTTTCTAAACACAAAATTATTATATAATGAACAACTAGTAAAACAATAATAATTAATAAATCATTTATAGTAATGATATATATGATATTTAATAAAACAATACAAAGACTGCTTAGTAAATATTATCAGTTTTCTGTAACTAAAACTGAAACTTAAAATTTCAGAATTAGATGAAATTCTATTATTACTATATAATTTCATTATAATAGTTTTATTTAAAAAGTAATAATCTAATTTAAAAATATAATATCATAATAATTATTTTTCTGTACAATAACAGTAAGTAAAACTTTAAACAATCTCTTTAAATATATATATCTATATAACAACTTTGATAAAGTAT
>NW_019385148.1:313348-353235 GCF_000671375.1 Centruroides sculpturatus | reverse complement strand
CAGGGGTGGCCAACCTGCGGCTCGCGAGCCACATGCGGCTCTTTGAAGGATTATTTGTGGCTCTCGGTAAATGTACCCGAGTTCCGTTTTTATTTTTGTGTTATTATATTTTAAAAAATTATTATCGTTCCGTATGTGTTTCAAAATGTCTTTTAAATTTCTAACAACAAATATGAAAGACTAAGTGCAACGTTGAAACAAATTTCATTTCCGTCCAAGTTAAGAATGATATGACTCATCGAAAACTGCGCAAACAAATATAAACAGTGGCGTAATCGTCCGACTCCAGACAGATTTTGAATTTGTAAACTGTCATTGCAACGGACAGTTGACATTGTGCTCTGGAGGAAACAATTTGTATCACTCTTGCTACGGATATAATTTGTAATCTGGAATTTTTGCATACCTTTTTAATACGTATTTAATTGCGGCTTGCGAAAAATTTCAATTTTGAAAAATGGCTCGGACTATCAAGGAGCTTGGACACCCTGGTCATATACAGTATATCCCAACATATTCTGGCAATCATTTGATTAACAGATGATTTGATCAACAGATTATTGGATGTTTATATTTGATAATATATTTTATGCTTTATCTTATCAATCAGGAAATGAATAAACATTTTTATCTTCATATTATTTTAGGACATTTTATATAATAATAAAACATGGCACTTATATTTAAATAATTTTATCAACATTTTGATGACATATTTACTCATATATAAGACGAGGTTTTTATTCATTTTTCACTGCTTCAAAAACCTAGGTTGTCCTATACATGCAAGTGAATGATTCTTTTCATTTTTGTAATAATTTTTGTGAACTGTATTTGCATATTTTACTGGATTCTCACCTTCTGGTGTTTAAAAACAAAAGTATTTTATCTGGGTTGTTTGAATCATTCTTATGTATTGTCAGGAGTAAAGACAAATAGCAATAGGAAAAGCAAAGCTTTTGAATTGAATTCCAATTTGAAATTTCAAAATCACAAAATCCAAAATGGGAGCCCGATATAAGTTTTAATCCACATGAAAACAGATGATTATTTGGAAATCAGAATTCGGAGAAACTCATAAGTGTAATTGATGAAGAGTGAATTCGACTGTTAAGAATTGGCAAAAAAGGTTTCCAATTGTCCAACTTTACATTAACAAATTATATTGTAGACCAATCGAAAGGCCCAATGCAGGCATCAGACATACTAAATTACAAATAAAAATAATAATACAGTAGAACCTCGAAAACTCGGCCTAATGTGGACCGAAGGGTGGCCGAGTTTGTGAAAATGCCGGGTTATCGGGAATGGGGTTAAAAAANTAATAAAATTGTAAAAATTATGTAAATGTAGTACAGAATAAAAAAAGTACAGAACTGCAGCTCCCATGCATTTTGCAAAACCTACATTTCAGCTCCCACTGAACTTTTGCTTGCCCATCCCTGTACAGGTAACCCCCGTATAACACGGTAGTTACGTTCCAAAAAATTGCCGTGTTATGCAAATCCGTGTTATACGAAACAAAGAATTAATACCAAAAGGAGGGTTAGGTTCCAAAAATTAAAAATCATGTTAGTATATTTTTATAATTAAGATAAATATCTTCATTAAAATTTTTTTAAGTGATACATATTAATATAAATTNACTGGAATTTTATGATTACTGCATTGGTAGTATGGACAATGACCGTGAGACAATCTCCATATCAGAGAAGGAAAGAAAGAAAGAAATGACCGTGAGACGTTGCACGCGCAGCGGCAACAAAAGATGGCCGACTTCTTATCTGTTTGGGAACGAGAGCACATTGCTGCACGCTATGAGGTACGAAAATCAGTGGTTGCTGTGCAAAGATGGTTGTGTACGGTGATTATTTTAAATCCAATTGGATATCATTTTTAAAGATGCGGTTACAATAAATTTCATTCACAATCCTTTTTTTTTAAAAAGGAATGAAATTCCTTCATTTGTAAATGAAATGTGTTGTAGTTCTTGAACTTAATCAGAATTATTTCATTTTTATATGAAATTAACTTTAAGGATTCGACTATGCAGACATGAGCAAGCGAATTTTCCAAGCGACAAGAATATGTGGCGAGAAGAGGCGAGATTCGATAAATATCAAAACCTGTCAGATATGTGCGAAAACCAGAAATTCGCTCTTGCTAGCGTTATTTCTCGCTTCTCGTTTGTGCATGGTTTTCCTTTGCAAAAACTAAATCACTCGCAACCTCTCACTCGCTCTAAATTTGCATCTGCATAGTCGCACCCTAAGGCTTTCACTAGCAAACCATATCAACAGCATTAGCTGTAGATTTTTATCAAGAATAACTTGATACATGCATTGTTTTGAAAAATGAGTGCATGTGCTTCTAGTTTTATTTTTTTGTATGTAGCTTTCATATATTTGATTCCAATACATTTGAAACAATGTTCAATGGGATACATTTATATGTATTTATTTAAAAACAAGTAATGACAATCACAGGTAACTAATATACCCATATATATAAAATGTAACTGAAACACTTACCATGTTTTAAATAAGGAATACTTATCAAACAATTTCACGGTATTATTACATGTAATTTAACGTAAATAAATATTTTGAGGTAAGAAATTAATCTTTCTGCTTTTAATATTGTAAAAAAATAATGTTTTTAGATCATTGATTGAAATCATTAATTATCAGAAATAATCGAAATCGTATTCTTATTATTTGAATGTTTAAAGTTATAATTTAAGTCGTTAATATTTATATAATTTTATAAATTTAACAAGATTTAAGGTTTTTCGCTATAAATAAACATCCTTTCCCGGGACAATGTGTGCATTTATGTGCATTTAATATTTTATTTGTGATTAAACAAAATAAAATTAGAATTGTATTAAAAAAAATCTAATTTTCTTTATTTTGATCTTTAAAGTCACACACCATCCTATATGTAAGTTTGTCTTATAGGCGAGTAAATAGGGTATATTATATTTTTAATATTGTTAAGTATTTTTATAATAAGAACTGTTCATGGTGAATAATTGATGATGACAATGAGAGCAATTAATGCTAGTTTTAAAAGTTTGTGTATAAAAATAGATTATAATCAGATGATAATCTTTTATTGAAATACAAATTATAAATCTGAAAAGAAAATTATCTTCAAATTTTAATGAAAACTGTCAATCTCTTTATTAATCATTGCAATATAAACTATAAAAGCCAAGAAGGCTTAGATGATACAAAGTGCTAACAGTGAGATGGTAAAAATATGCAACTTCAGTATCTGTCTCTATCTAGATTTATGTCCATTCAACTCTCTTTCCAATGAATAATTGAAGATAATCCAAGAGGTAAGACAGACAAAGTATACTGCTAATCATATCATAACTTTTTCTATGTTCATAGTTGAAATTTGATTGGGTCTACATGCACATTGTTCACATGTATCATTAATGTTTCTAACAGAAGACATCTTTACCTTTCATTTACATGAATCAATAATAATATTTTTATATTCTTATCTTGAACCATTTTATGTAACTAAAATGAATTAATTAATGTTATACATTTTGTACAGTATTACTAGTTTCTGAAACATAAATATAATTCATTTTAAATACATGAAATAAATCCAGAGTATAATTTCATAGAATCCTTTCAAACTACTTACAACAAATATCCCTTACATTTCTGATATATATTCTCATATTAAGAATTTAGTTAGACAAATAATTTATACAAAATGTATAAATTATTAGTCTAACTACATAAACTCAAACATGTCAATAAGCTGGATTTTTAAATACAGCTTCCTAACAAAAGAATAACTTTGTTGTTAGCAACAGATTAAATATAGATTAATATCAGTGGTTATTTATTAATTTTTTTCAGTTACAGATGTGATCATTTGAAAAAATAAAATTCTAAGAAAAAGAATCTCGTGAATTTACAGGTTAAAACAAATTTGATATTAAAGTTGAATACTACTGAATCATATTCTATTGTAATGATGCTCAGTCATACAGTTTCTCAAACAATAAAGGATTTAAAGATATCAAATTTGTTCCTTCTTCTTGAAATATTAAACTTCCAGCTTGAGTTTGTGACTTTACTTCTTTCCTGGCATAAAACTAGACTTGAAATGTGATCAGAATGAAATATAATAATAATTTAAAGAATCCAAACAAAGTATAATACAATGTAAATTGAAGTTTGTTAGAAAGGACATTTAAAAATTTAATAATTATCTACAATGTACTTTTGTTGTAACTTTTTATATTTTTTATTTTATTATATAAATTCCAGTAGTGTATTTAGATATTCAATCTTTTTAACATTTACTGTATAATTTAAAATTGACTAACAAGCTGGATCAAAAGATATTTAATTACATATAATGAAAAAGTTATACATTTTACAGTTAAAATATAAATTATTTTAAATCCAATTGGATATCATTTTTAAAGATGCGGTTACAATAAATTTCATTCACAATCCTTTTTTTTTAAAAAGGAATGAAATTCCTTCATTTGTAAATGAAATGTGTTGTAGTTCTTGAACTTAATCAGAATTATTTCATTTTTATATGAAATTAACTTTAAGGATTCGACTATGCAGACATGAGCAAGCGAATTTTCCAAGCGACAAGAATATGTGGCGAGAAGAGGCGAGATTCGATAAATATCAAAACCTGTCAGATATGTGCGAAAACCAGAAATTCGCTCTTGCTAGCGTTATTTCTCGCTTCTCGTTTGTGCATGGTTTTCCTTTGCAAAAACTAAATCACTCGCAACCTCTCACTCGCTCTAAATTTGCATCTGCATAGTCGCACCCTAAGGCTTTCACTAGCAAACCATATCAACAGCATTAGCTGTAGATTTTTATCAAGAATAACTTGATACATGCATTGTTTTGAAAAATGAGTGCATGTGCTTCTAGTTTTATTTTTTTGTATGTAGCTTTCATATATTTGATTCCAATACATTTGAAACAATGTTCAATGGGATACATTTATATGTATTTATTTAAAAACAAGTAATGACAATCACAGGTAACTAATATACCCATATATATAAAATGTAACTGAAACACTTACCATGTTTTAAATAAGGAATACTTATCAAACAATTTCACGGTATTATTACATGTAATTTAACGTAAATAAATATTTTGAGGTAAGAAATTAATCTTTCTGCTTTTAATATTGTAAAAAAATAATGTTTTTAGATCATTGATTGAAATCATTAATTATCAGAAATAATCGAAATCGTATTCTTATTATTTGAATGTTTAAAGTTATAATTTAAGTCGTTAATATTTATATAATTTTATAAATTTAACAAGATTTAAGGTTTTTCGCTATAAATAAACATCCTTTCCCACCTTGACTTGGAGCTGCCGACATCTTGAAATTTATTAAGGCCGCACAACTCTGTCACGGANCGGGCTATCGTGATTGAACATGTATTATATTCATTAAGTAAATTAAATATTTATAAAATTAATAAGAAATCTTAATTAAAAATAACTCACAAATTGGCAGATTTAGAAATAATAGTGTAGAATTTTATAAAACTATATTTATCTAGTTTTAGTTGAAATAATTTTTTTTATGGGGAAAATTAGGAGTCAGAAATGTTCGATCCAAAGATGAATCAGAAGCCAACATATTTTCAAATAACTCCTTAATTATAATTTTCAGAATACAGTTTTAATTGAATAGCAATTTTGTTTTTTTTTTTCAGTTTTTGCTTGAAGGTCTGTATTCCGAAATTTTTATCGTCAAGAACTGCTTTTTTAATTAATAAAACAGGAAAAAGCCATCCAAGTGTTTTAAAACGATTAAGATTTTCCACTAATATTATTTTTTCTTTATTTTTATTGGATGTAAAATGCAAAAGAATTACTACATATTTTTTCATGATATGCATTCTTCTTCTGTTTTATACCATTTTCTCTTCAAACTTCATTCCGTTGTTATTAACTTATTATATTTGATTATGCACAGTACAATCTGTTCTTATCGCATTTCTTACCATTCGCGTCTAAATTTAATTGCCTATAATTAATGTTTTGCTTTTTTAGCCTCCAGAGATTTTATTAAAATAATTAATTAATATAATTAATATTCACTTTGAGACAGGACGAATTAGAATAAATTCTCAGGGTGGGTAGAAAATAACTAGAGAAAGCTGAGTAAATTTTTGTAATAATCATGTAACAGAGCCGGCCCTACCATAGGGCGAACGGAGCAGCCGCTCCAGGCGCTAAGTCCTACGGGGCGCCTCAGTGGTAAAAAAATTAAAGGAAAAATTTTTTTTTTCACTTTTCGATATTTTAATTGCAAGCGTGTGGCCAGTATGTGAATGATGTTATCTGTTGAGACGCGCGTGAGTCGAGTGCGTGGGTGAGGTTCCACCCCCGGGTGCCATAATAGGATCTCGCTCCATCCTAAAACTTGCCTCGGGCCGGCACTGCATGTAATCATAATAAAATTTACGTATGCTTATACATTATTCACTGGAATTTTATGATTCCTGCATTGGTAGTATGGACAATGACCGTGAGACAATCTCCATATCAGAGAAGGAAAGAAAGAAAGAAATGACCGTGAGACGTTGCACGCGCAGCGGCAACAAGTATGGACAATGACCGTGAGACAATCTCCATATCAGAGAAGGAAAGAAAGAAAGAAATGACCGTGAGACGTTGCACGCGCAGCGGCAACAAAAGATGGCCGACTTCTTATCTGTTTGGGAACGAGAGCACATTGCTTCACGCTATGAGGTACGAAAATCAGTGGTTGCTGTGCAAAGATGGTTGTGTACGGTGAAGGGACGTCATGACAGAACTCGTCCGAAACAATCAAGAATTGTCATATGAAGCTAAAATAATCACAGGTTCGGTTGCAGACGCACAGAGAAGTGGATGTCCATCTGCAATATAATCTCAGGGAAACGTGAAGTTGGTGCCTTCTTGCTCGTTGAAGGGTCCGATGGTTGACGGGCGATGTCCGATGATTGGGTCCTCACTTCCTTCTGCTGGGTATGCGGCGGAGTCTGGATGTCCGTGTGCGGATGATCTGGCGAACTTCCTGACACTCGTCTTGGAGAGAATCGGCCCTTTTGTCCTTGAGATTCGGATTTTATAAGATTTTCCCCGAATCTCACCCTTTTGATTGGTCCTGTTCACTCTCTCCCTTAACCCGATTGGTCATTCTTTTGTTTCTAGGCGAAACTCGAGACCGATCCGGGTCGGGAAAAGGTCGGAGAGGTGATGACGGGGCTTTTAATGTTCGCGCTCGTATTTTACTCCGTTATGGCTCTTCTCTCTGACATCTTTGAACTTAAACGGTCCACCAGATATTCTTGTGGCCATTTATCCCCTTCCGCGTTCGGACTTAACAAATGTCCCTTTTGTTCTTAAACCCCTCTTTTTCTCGATTGCTTCGACCCGACACTTGTTCGCGAGCATCTCGACTCTCTCTCTCTCTGTCGACATTCCCCCCTGCTGTTTATCATCGCGTCGCGTTTGTTTTACAATACGGAAAAAAGTTTTCGTCCCATCTGGGTTCTGTCACTAACACACCGTCTTGACCCGATTCTATCTTCAAAACTCTCCGACGTAAAAGTTTCATAATTAGTCGCAATTTCGACGCTCTTTTACGACCCTCACACAATGGTGCTGTGACAGAGAATCATAAGCTATTGATAGTTCGAACTGACATCGTCTTTAGCAACGAATTCTATCCGAGAACAGAAGACATCGTGTTAGTGTGGAAGACCACAGATGAGCGCTTCAATCCCGCCTTTATTGTTGAGAGGCACACTATCCCAATTGCTGTTGTGCTGGTCTGGAAAGCCATCTCTTATAACTTATGGTCAGCTTTAGTAGTGGTAAGCCTCGTCGGAGAAAGAGCCTATCAGTGTTAGTATCTCCATATAAACACTAGAAGAAGAAGAAGAAGAAGTAATAGTAGTAGTGGTAAGAAAGACATTATGGGCAAAGTGGTATTTTTAAGAAATCCTGTGTCTTCATGTATTATCTTTAGTGGAAGGGCTGCAAATATCGCCCATTTTCCAGGTGTGTCTCCATCACATTGCCATGTTTTCTTGCCTTCTGTCCAGATTTGTCGCAAAACGAGCATTGGCGAGTCCAGATGGGAGGCTAGCGTCGCCATCTTCGAGTGTAAGTGATTTGAAGCGGCAGTTGCAACATCTGTGGACAAATCTGTTTCAGGGTAGATAAGACGCTGTATGTTTTAATGATCGACTGTATCGCTACATGTATCCAGGCAAGGTCCTACAAGGTACTAAAACTTTCTTTAAAATTGTTTCTTTGCTATCGTTCGCACTAATAATAATTTTTTTTTCGATTCCAACGTCTCCTTCTTGATACGTATATATTTTTGTTTTGATCAATGAGTATACATTTAAAAATAGTTTAATTTCAGAACAAGCATTGTCTATCATCAAACATATGAAGTTATTAAAATATAAAAAGTTACCGGCCGAGGCAGTAAGACGTGAGCTTACCGCTTCGAAGGACCCGTGATCAGATCCGATTCCGAATGGGTCGAAAAACTCAAGAAATTTTTTAGCAGGTGATCCGTCTCGGAAAATAATGGGTACCCCAACCTTCACCAGCCTGCTCCCCATTGTGGGCCTGTCCAAACCCACATGGGCTTGGTAAAAAGGCCCTCTACAGGGAGGAAAGAGTAAAAATACAAAAAGGCGACTTTTACAATATGACTTTTCATTTTTTTTTTAAATACACGTATAAAAGTTTTTATATATTTATAATTAAAACATATCAAATGAAAATAATAAAATACTTAAACCTTAAAAACTAATTTTTAATTAAATAACGTATCATAGCAACCGACCTGTTAATCAAAGCCACGTAATAGCATGGAGTCTTCGGGCTATCGTGATTGACCATAAGCGTATTCGTCGATGTAACCAGACATGAGCGACATAGGGGACTGGTTTCGAAGTTTACCTCTTTTTACTCGTTATTGGTTTGGATTATCAATATTTTTTCCTATTTTAGGAAGATTAGGATTATTAAATCCTAGATATCTCATTCTTGAATTCAACAGTTTCATATATAATCTTCAGGTAATGAGTTTTAGCTGTGAATATTGTTATATTTTTTAAATAATAATCTTAGAAGATATACAATAATTATTTAACCACACTGTTTTAAATATAAAACAAATATAATGTATATGTTCAGCTATAAGCTTTTGAAATTATTATTTTAAAAAATTTCCTTTATTTTTTTCTGGATTTAAAAGTGTAGCCTTGAAGAATTTCAAAATTTCTTGATAATTTCAAAAGTTGAGAATTAATGGGAAATTACTTAACAAATATTTATATATAGTTTGGTAATTGTTCACCATTTGGTTTTTAAGATGAATCATATACTGTATTTTGAAACATGTTAGAATTTTTTAAATTTAATGCAGTTAATATTAGAACATAAAATTATATTATTATTATTATTTGTATTAATTAGATAAAATTATTTATAAAAATGAAATTCATTATTTTAACTAATATATTTGTTTGCTGTTTGAAAATGTTGCTGATGTTATCTAACATAAATGCTTTGATTCTGTCATAGTTTGATAATTTTACGGATCTTCCTACTTAAATTCAGTCTGCGGTGTTTTTTAAAACATTGTATAGCACAAAAAAGACTATAGCCTTTTTTTCCTGCTATTCTGAATGATGATGCAAAAATCAAACGACCTTGTCACGTATTATCAGCTGATCGTCCTAAATTGTAAACAGGATTGATTGATTTCTCTGCTTGTAGAAACATATTTCTTTGTTCTATGTGTAATACAGATAAAAACTTCTGGCATGTACAGAAATATTTTTGAAAAGTTTGTATTCATTATGGATAAAATTTATTCTTGCTAATCAAAGACATCTGCAGGATTTTGTTACTGGAGGACAAAACATACTGTATGATTTAGATCAACTAACCAACTGATTGATTTCACTAAGATTGTGTTTTTTAAACAGAGTTTTACTTCAACTATATTCATCTGTTTTTATGATAGTGAAATAATATATGAAAGTATAAAAACAGATGTAAAAGTTCCAACTTGCCAAAAGAAGCACAAAGTCTTTTAAATCATTGTTTCTTAATGGGGGCTGTGGTCCCCTGGCGGTCCATAAGAAGTTTACCAGGGGCTGCCAAATTATGCAAAATTTCCTTCAGAATACAATAAAAAGAAAATTAATGTATAACCAAATATCGTATTGAAAAGTGAAATAAGAAAGATAAAGTTTTTGTATTTAGTTTTCTTTTATTTATTTATTTCTTCCTATATATAACTTTGTTAGTACAGAAGAAATAAATGCAAATATGCTACTTACACTGCAGTATTTAGTAACTATTATTCCAAAGTAATTCTAAGAAACTATTAATGCTTGGAATTTTAAAAATAATTAGAAAAAATAGTAGGCTTTGAAAATTTAAATGTTTTAGTTTTAGTTTAGTTTTAGCATTGACTTTGGATCGAATAATAGTGCATTTATTTCTTATATTGTGTGTTTAGTTTTATTTATTTATAATTAACCCATAACAATGAGCAAAAAACAGAAAGGAACATTAGAACATTTTTTAATGTAAGTAATTGCGGACCAGGACCTTCAGAAAGAAAATATAGTGAAGAAAATTCTAGTGAAAGCTCCTATGACGATACAATGAAAAAAATGCAATGGAAAAAACCACAAGTCCTAAAACTGAAGATATAAAATTAAGTAACATTAAAATTAGAAAATACAATCGTGATTATATCAAATATGGGTTCATAAGCATAGAAGTTCAAGAAATTTCATATGCGGTGTAGTTCTCTTCAATGAAGCAATGAAACCAAATAAATTATTAAAAAAATGGGGGTCACAAAAAAGTTGTGAAATATTTGGTGGGCCGCAAGTATAAAAAGGTTAAGAACCACTGTTTTAAATAGCCTAGCTGTTGTATAGAATTTTAAAGAGAGCTCAAGGGACCATCTCCCAGATTTTAGTTACTTCAGTATAACAATTATAAAAATAAATTTACTATTACAAAATATCTGTTTGTAAAATTATTTATGTAATAAAGCAAAGAAAGAAAAAAAAAACTAAAGCAAATCATAAAAGAAGCAAGTGTCCTTTCTGGTTTTTCCCTGTGGGCACCCTTGTTACTAACATCAATTCATTTTCAAAAATAAAAATATCAGATTATATAGAAGTGAATTATGGATAATTTTAAAAATGATAACTGATTAGTGATTATACTCTAGGCTTCTTAAGCAGAATGTTTGTAACTTTTCCAACTTTTGACTTTAAATTTATTCCATTTAGAACTTATTATTTCCTTCCAAATTGATGAGATGTTTAAATACCTTCCATTATGCAATGGAGAAATATTAAATCAATCTATCAGTATTTGATGTAAACATGTTTTGTTGAAATTGAGTGACACATAGAAATTCTACACATCATTGGCATTGAAGATGATAATGGTATTTTTTTATAATGATATTTATGATGAAATATATAATCTAGTATATTGTCCACTTAGAAATTTTGTAGAAGAAGGATAGGAAAGATTGGTACTTTTCGGTTAATGGGATACCAGCTGATATGTCAGGAATTGGTAAGATTCAAGCTCTGAATGAGGAGTTTCATACCACCTCCAGGATTGTTGACTCTTCACATGATATTCATCTCTGCTGGTCAGTTTTTAACACACATCAGTCTACTGTCTATTCTACATGCTTCATGTAGAATACATGAAGCACCTTGCTTGCGTGTGCACCTTGGTGCTTGTTATCACTTGCAACTCAGCACC
Organism: Centruroides sculpturatus; assembly: GCF_000671375.1. Taxonomy (NCBI): domain Eukaryota; kingdom Metazoa; phylum Arthropoda; class Arachnida; order Scorpiones; family Buthidae; genus Centruroides; species Centruroides sculpturatus. Next base: position 341,386 of record NW_019385148.1, on the reverse strand, counting down.
CAGATAGGGTGGGTGAGCCCCATCCTCTAAAACTATATAACATCAAGTACATACTCCATGAACAGTCAAGTAGGCTACTCAAAGCAGGCACGGTTGCATGGGCTAAATTGTTAAATGCAATAGTCTTTTGTAATAGTCTTCTGGCATTCTGTTAACCAAAAAGTACTGAAATATTTGTCCATTGTTTGTAGAAGAGTGTGTTTACTTAATCAAGGTAAAAATACATTAATAGTCTTATTACTTTGCTAGGATGGGATGTTTTGTCTATTAAGTACAGGAATCTGCTAAATCTGGGCTTTGCTGTATTTGAATAAGCTGTATTGTATGAACTTGACAATGATTTTTAAAATTAAAGTGTTAAATTTATTGTGGGATTGCAGTTTTTAAAAACTGTTCCTCTGATGATATTACATTTTGCCTATATTATTGTCATAACTCTGAAAATGCAGTTTTGAAATAATTGTTTTCAAAGTTTTAGTCAAAATTTTAATCTTTTATTCTTACTCAATTATTTCAACTATTTGAATTATCTAATTGATATTTGTTCTTTGTAGCTATAACACCTACTTGAAGGTGTACTAGCAGGTTAATTTTTCTTATTTTTCAAGTTAGCTAAAATTAAAAAATTATGTACTGTGTCACTAAAGCATTACAATAAGGTCTACAAAAAAGGACTTTTTCTCTGATAATAGTTTCATCTAATGAAAAAGAAAGTTTTGAGTTTTGGAAAGTCTGATGATTAATATTAAATGCTATAAAAAATTTTGTATTCAGATTAATAATTTTGTTGTTACCTGGGTATCTTAGTGAGGCAGATAATTCTGGTAATGTGTATCTGTGATCATTTCATATCTTTAGACATGCAGTATTTCTGACTTTTCAAAACTTTGTATTATTTTATATTTTTCTTTTTTGTCAAAGATGAACTTTTAATAATAAGAATTTTCAACTAAATTAACCATTACAGTATATAAAAAGTAGTGAAATGTTAACTTAATGTGTGGGTGTGATTTATGTAGGAGTTATATTTGGGAGACTGAACATAAACAAATTTGCACAATATAGAATACATCGAAATTTTAAAAGATTTGTTAAATATGTTAAAATGTATGAATAATTATCAGATTAAACAATTTATTTGTCAGGTATAAAACACTTTTAATTTATTGATACTTTTCTGACTAACTGTATATTTGACTGGTCTTTATGGTATTATATATATATATATATATATATATTAACTACTAAGTTAATTCTGACTGAAAGGGGTTGAAAAAAATTTGTTTTGGTGTTCTTGTTTATTATAATAGAAGAAATTGTTTCAAAATTAACAAATATATAACAAAATCAAACCAAATAACTGTGTAATGTGTAACACATGTTGGAGTCACATGTCAATGTGGAAGGCATTCACCATGTTGTTGATGACATTTGGCATTGACATCTGAACAATGCTCCCTCTCAAAATCTGAAAATTCTCTGCCAAGTTAGACGAAACCAATGGCAAAAGGTTTTTAGTGTAACAGCTGTGTGGGGAAATGGTTTATACGATATACACAATGTGGGGAAGTGATTCACAGAAGTGTGTGGTTATCTGAGTTGTATGTGTAACAAAGAAAAAAAAACATAAATTTAATTAATACTTAGTTGGATTGCAACTTGATTTCATGGTGGCTGTCTTTGTGGCATTGAAGGAATCAATATTTTTGTAATTTTAGAAGTAAGATTGTTCTATTCAGGAATGAAATGTATTCTAAACTTTTGCTTGATAGTTATATCATGATTCTCCAGTCATCTTTTTAAATGTTTTCACAAATGTTCAATGGAGTTCATATCTGGGGACTGGGAAGATGTAAGAAGTTATCTAGGAACATTGTACAATATCCATTCTTTCACTAATCTATCAGTGTTTTGGTCCATTATCTTGTTGAAATACAAATTTATCATTGACATCCAGTTTCTCTATACTAGAATGCAAGTTCTGCTTTAAGATGTTTAAATAAACATACTGTTCTATAATACCATTGATGAAATGATTTCTCCCATTCCAACTGCATACATATAACCCCAGGTTAGTGTTGCCACCTTTTCAAAATCGCTGACCCAGACGGCAGGTGAGGTTGTTCGAACAGAAATTCCTGATGCATGTGCAATGTCATTTTGCATTGCGAAGAATAACGTGCAGTGCATGCTGGTTCTAAATCAGTTACAGTTAGGGACTAGGGAGACTTGGGAGGAGTAACAAGTAACTAAATAAGAAAACACAACTACAGATAACTTAGCTCTATTGGATATTGGAGATGTGTACGAATACGAATCGTACGGGCAAAAAAAAAAAAGTCAACAGGTTGCGCACGATATTCCCGGACAAAATTAGTAGTTCACCTGGACAGTCAGGGAATCGATTCACTGTCCAGGTGAAAATCAGATGGGTGGTAATACTACCCTAGGTCATCAAACAACCATCCGTATTTTTCTATGGGTATGAGATTTTTCTTTTTAAATTCCTTTCCATGTTTTCTCCATATAAACGCCATAAGAGTTTTTTGAATTGAAACACTTTAAACTTACAATCATTAGTAAATAATTTTACCAAAAATCTTTTGGTTTCTTACAAATGACTTTTTGTAAGTTTAACTTTTACTTTTTGTTTATTTTACTTATCCATGGTTTCTTCATAGCAACTTGATATTTATTATATCCATAATTTATTTAGTATGAAATACTGTTTTCCATTACTTTCTTGTTCAAGTTTATGTATTTTTGATGTACTAGTACTTAGATTAATTGTAATTTAAAATTTGCTGCTCATCCTTCTGTCAAAATGTTCTGCCAACCATAATGAGGTTTATTAATAGTGTTACCACCCGTCCAGTTTTCACCTGGACAGTCTGGGAATTGACTCACTGTCTGGATGAACTATTAATTTTGTTTGAGAATTTCATAGAAATTGTGAAATTACGATGAAACAAAGTTCTTGCAAATATTTTTACAAATTTACACTATTTTAACAGCGAAAGAACTCGCACTCACTGAAACTCATCTGCAATTCTGCCATGTTAGTCTGTTTATGTCGATGTGTGGTGCGCGACCTGTCGACCCTTTTTTTTTTAATGTAAGATGTACACATCTCCAATATCCAATAGAGCTAAGTCATCTGTACATGTTCTTTCTTAATTTAGGGTTACTTACATTACTCCTACGCAAGTCCCTAACTGTTAATGATTTAGAACCTGCATGTTATTCTTTGCATTGTAAAATGACATTGCGCATGCGTCAGAAACTTCTGTTTGAATAAACCTGACCTGCTGTCTGGGTCAACGATTTTGAAAAGGTGGCAACACTATTTATTAATCTGCAAATTTCCTGATTTATATTTTTTAATTATGAATTGAGCCATGCTTTATAGTATTTTGGTCAAACTTAAAATTTTATTTTGTGAATTTTCTTATTCTGATAAAGAATTTGAATCTTTCTTTCAGTAGAGTTTTATTATATACTTTTGGCATTGTCAACTATTCTATACAAATTTAACAAAGTCACTTTACTGACACATTGAATTGTATGGAAATGATGATAAATTGTATAGAAAACCAAGCTTGAAATAATAATGAAATGATAAACACCATGATTAATTAGAATTAAATTATAGGTATCCCTTATACAACATATCATTCCTACATCATGGTTTCACTCTAACACAGTTTGAGAATTGGGGATATCCCTATACAAACATTACAATTTTTAAGTGCAAATATTGTCATTCAATATTTTTTTATTCAAGCAATGATGCATGTTGTCTCATGTTTGCCCATGGATTTTAGAATATTGAAATTTTCAATATTGTTTAGTATCTTTTGCCCAGTTTTCTTTAATGCAAACTGATTGTACAATTTTTCTTCTTTCTTCTACCTTTCTATTCTAGCTTTCCTATGAACTAGGTTTCACTGTCTGTGGTATTAGTGCTTTAAATGAACTTGAAAGACTCACTGTGTTTTAATTAAAAATTAGCTTAATTTAAAAAAAGCCTAAATTAAAAGTTACTACATAAAAAGATTATATTTTTAAAGATCTCTTAGACAAATGCAAGAAATGAAAATATCAGATTTTATGAAAAAAGTAGAGAAAAATCAAGATGTTGCTGATACTTATATTAAGGTCAACAGGAAAGCTCAGATGATATTTTGCCAAAAACAAAAGTCCTCATTTAACAGTGTTTAGCAATGAATAAAAAATTAATATTAGTGTACAAAACTTGATTGTGATTGTTAGTTAATTATTTGCTTTAGTTAGTTAATTAGTTAGTTGCTAATTAGTTAGTTAATTGCTTTAATAAACATATTTCTCTTAATTATGAAAAAGAATAGTGTACTTTTGCTATAAAATAAACTATATACTGGATGGTGAATAAGTTAAAAATTTATTCGGTGCCTTTACACAACCAACGTTTCGATTTTAAGCAATAAATTGAAATTGAAAATTAAGTTTTCAATTTCAATTTATTGGAAATTATAAGACCCTTTTAAATGCATCAAACAATAAAAATTGTAATAGTAGTAAATTATATGTATTCAATGAAGATAAGTGTTTTAAATATATAGAAGTTGTGAAGAACAAAGTAGTTAGAAACTAGCATCATACAGATTCCCTCTTATCTTATTATGAAAAATTAGCTTTTCTAGACTGATTTGGATTACAAGGATTATAGGTAAGTGAGAATTTTAGGATTGCAGAGAACATACAGGTTTTTAGAGTAAATTTTATAGCAGGTGATGGGAAAAAAAGGAATGGTTTTACAAATTCGGGTTTTTGGGGCGTTAATAATATAAATTTGTATAGCTCAAAAATCAAAAGCCCAGCATTGGCCAAGTGATTCCATTCCCTAAACATTGGGAGTTCGGTTGTGGGTTTGTTCCTTGCCAGAACAGGCTGGCTATGTGGAGTTTTCCAGTTTTTCTCCATGTCTGTAATGCCTGAATTACCCTTAAAAGACCTCCTGGAAGGCATCTCCCCCTAAGCAGATTGCCCAAGTGTTGCATTGCCATAACTTAATAAAGGCAAAGCAAACCAAAAATCAAAAATTTTAATTTCAACTTTATTTGTATAATTCATATTTTTGATATACAGGATGTATCAAAAGTCACTATCTATTATGAGAACTAATTGGAATTATGAGAAAGGGTTTATATACTTTATTTTTTTTAGTAATAAGGTTTGGAATATCACTGTCAATATACTTGTAGGTAGGAATCACTGGATTATTTGTGGCAGACCATGAGTATGGGCAGCATGCTCTCCGGATTTAACACACTTAGATTTTTATGCTTGGGGTTTCATTAAGTCTAAAGTATACACTGGTAGGATAATTAGCAATGTTGCTGAACTTAGAAATCTTATTACTGATGCAGTTCAAAGATAACACCATAAATGCTGGGAAGTGTTCCTATTGCTTTTAGCTATTTAGAGTCATTGATGGTTGCCATGTGGAACATTAATTATTTGTAACATATACTTTGAATAAAACCTTTTCAAATTAAAACCTGTTTTTCAAAATTCCAATTACTTCTTGTAATAGTGACTTTTGATACATCCTGCATTATACTCATATCTTCAGCAACAAAAATTTGAATTGGAATAGTGGGTAAAAAAAAAAAAAGTATTTGGAAAAGAAAATTTGTTAAATTTTTACAAATCTCTGCCAGAAGAGAATTTTAAAAATCTTAAGAAGTTTGCAAAAGGAATGTTTTCTATTTTCGTTTCTATGTACCCTTGCAAACAAATCTTTTATAAAATGAAATATATAAGGTCAAAATGTTGAAAATTACCATCCAACAAATATATAAAGGAAATTGTAATGTCTAATATGGATATGTAATGGTCTAATATGACCAAGGGCATTACAAAATACAGTCTCAATTTGATGACATTCTTTCAAAGAAGTAGTTGCAAATTTTACATTGATGTTCAGAAAAGTCTGTTGTTCAGAAAAGAGAAAAATCTTAGTGTTTGACTATATCTTCCAAATTTAGTTCCTAAACTTGTCTGTTACAGTTTATATGGTCCTTCTCAGAAAAAGATTGGAAACCCTTGTTCTAGATTAATTTCTATAGATTTTATCAGTGATTAGACAATGGTAATATTGGAATATTGAGAGGATTATATTTTAAAATAGGTACAAATTTGAAATCTAGTTTTATTAGAAAACTATTACAGGAAATCCTTGTTAATTTGAACTCAGATAGTTTAAAATCCTGTTAGTTCATAAGTGTTCTATTTGTCCTGGCCAGAGATATAGAGATTTACATGTTAAGGAATTTGATTAATTTGAAATATGGCTACTTTGAAATTCTCTCCAAAGTGTGATATGCATATGTTAACTTGCTTGTTTAGATTGAAGTGTCTCCATATTAAAACAAGAATAACTCTAATCTGGTCAATATGGCTTTGCTTCTATAGTAACACATTTTCATGATTGAGCTCCAAGTAGTAAATTGAGATATATATGGGGTTCTAGGCCTCTACTACATTTGGGTGACTTACTACTTTTTGGGCTACATTTCAAGGAATTATACTTTACTTTTTCATAAAACCCAGCTGGCAACCTGTGAGGTTCTCACTGGACATATACTGTTTACCTTCACATTCATATTATTACTATTTTTAACTAATGAAAATATCATTCTGTTTATGTAGCTATATTTAGTTTGCTTAATAAATTACATCAGTTACATGTCATTTGGCATATTGTATAGAAATATGTAAATCTTGGATAATTTGAAACTAGATAATTCAGTCACAATTATTTTGTCCTTTGAATTTTCAAACTAACTATGATTTCCTGTTAACAATCCTATTAATATGTTGAGTAATGGTCAATTAGTGTAAATTACAGAAATTGATTCAGTATATTATCTCCTTCTCTACATTAATGCCAGCAAATAATTGGTATTTTACTTTGAATTATAAAAAATGTTAAAATTTATTGTTCATTTGTTATATGATGTATTATATATTTATGAAAACCAAGCTTAAGTTTTATTATTTACTTTGTATTTAATTTATACAATTCTAAGACAATTTTATATCCCATGGATTTNTATACTAATATAAATTTAATTAATTAAAATTTAGTTATGGAGACCAATAACAGCAGTCTTCTATTATCCACTAAATCCAGGAACAGGATTTCATTATCTTCTAAATCTGTATTTTCTGTATAACTACTCTGTACGTTTAGAAACAGGTATGTATAGTGATCCATTAAAGTTGTTTTTATAATTTTATGTATTTTTGAAAAATATTTTTTAGCTTTAGAAAAACTTTATTAATATGTAAGGTTTAAGTGCTCATAAATGTATGCAGTAAAAGTCAAAGTTATCCATTTGTCTGTGAACAAATGAAATAAAATAAACTCAAGTCATATACTTACATTTTCATGATAAATCTAAGTGAAAAAGTACTGTACATCTTATTATGTGACTTGACAAAAACTATAAGTTTTGAATATTTGTAAACTAAAATAATAATTAAATGAATAAATATAAAATCAGTATAAAATAATTATGTGTGTATATATATGTCACAATATCTTCTATTCTGAATACCGGTATTTTTGAACAATCTCATACTCACTTGTTTAACCTTAACTTTCCAGTACTGCAAGAATTGTTTTAAGATCAGAAACCGGTTTTTCTTGTAACCTGAAACAGATTTCGAGTGAGGCCAAAAATGTTTGTTTTACAAAGTTTAAGCAGTACCGGAAAGTTAAAACAGTAAAACCTTATGTGAACATCTTAAGACCATGTATAGTTTCTGGCCACATAAATGAGATGGTTACCTAAGTGAGGTTAAGAAAAAATGTCATACAGAATTGTAATTACAGTACCGTACTGAATCCTGCTAAAAGTTTAATACAGATTATAAAAGTAAACAAAAAATAAATTAATTAAAAATATATTTGTCATGCTTGAAATAGCTTCCTCAGTGATGATAAATATTGTATGTAGTATGAATATTATAGTTTTGATAGTACTTTTATAAACATTATAATAATATAATATACTATTAATATGTATTAATTATAATCACACAATCATGTGATTTGTTAGAGGCCACACCACATGTAAAAACATTTGATGTCTTACATTAGTGTATGGTAACATCATCTTAGCAGAAAGATATTTGTGAGAATCAAACAAGTTAAAGGAAAACAACCTGATGATGACCTCATAAGAAGCTAGTATATGTCTACTTTCTGACTTGAGAGAGTGTCAACTTGCACTTTCTCAGAGTCAATAGTGACATCTTATGATACCTTTTCTTTAACTTTTAGTCATCTCTAAGGAATTTTCACCTCTGAATATGAGGAGGAACGGATGATTTTGGTCAGTTGTCGCATTCAAATGGATCGCGGCATTTCCTACTCCATCCTCTTATCCCTAGTTTCACATATGAGACTTTTATTGCCATTCACAAAAACACTCAAAAACTTGAGTGGCAGGCATGACCTACTTGGTGTCAGAAACTTCAGAGTGTAATCACTTACATTCAGCAATAAGAAGGTTCAAAAAGTTCGTATAAAACTCCACAGGGGTCAATTAGGCATAGCCTGGACTTCACACTGGCAATAGAAGAAAAAAATACCAAATGGAAATGTTACATATCTATTGGCTTTTTTAGGTGAAGCATTATGACTGAAATTATCATTAGTTACAGGGAGTAGACTAAAGATGCACTTTAATGGATTGGGTTAAGTTACTGTAGTTATATTGGCCATTGAGGGATCAGAGGAGGAGAGAGTACATAGTGCCCAAACATTCTTAATTTAAGAATTCCATGGAATAAATGAAAAATAATTATTTATATGCCTGTTAAATCAGTTTTAAGTCAATTATATAGCCAATCCTTTAGTTTTCCTTCTTTTGATTGATCCTAGTTTCCATGATTGATAAGCAAGATGATCTCTCTGATATCTTTTATTATATGAATATGAAAACTTAATTTCTTTTCAATTACAATGGTGCAGTTGTACCTTGCATCTACTAGTATACCAAATAAACCAATAGAGATTGCAGTGTTTCTTACTGATCAATGGTAATGGGGGAAAACACAACAAAAAATGAAAGCCTCTCTCTTCTTAGTATACAAATCAAATTTCTGATTTATAAGATTAATACTAGTAACTCATCTTGATCAAGGATGATTTATGTAATGGTTGTAAAACATGCTGATGATTGTGTTCCACATGCAATTTTTTTTTTTTTCATTTATGAAGAAAACAAACTGAATTAAGTATAATTTTGTCTAACGAAGGTAGGTAGCTGTAAGGTTTTATTCTATTTCTCAACTTGTTACTCATTTTTATCTTAGAGAACTTTTTACAGATGAATGAAAAAATTAAAGTTAAAATAAAAATATTTGTTATTAACTGAAAATTTGTTAAAGTGGGTGGTGATTGCTTGGTCGAGTACTGAGGTTCCACTGTATTTGATTAACATGATTTTGATATATGTGGTATACATCAAGAAATTTATTAATTGCATTAATCAAGCGATACCTATAGTAGGTAACCTGTATGCAGCAGAAATCTATCTACTATGGAAGAATTGTTCAGTTCCTTGGTGTTCCATTATAGACAGGTGTGACTATATATTATATAAATTGTTAAATTTGTAAATAAAAGTTTATTTCAAGAAAGAAACAGAAAAATTAATACATTTGTAAAACTTTTTAAAATTATTATTAATTTAAAATTTTTTAAAAATTATTTTTTAAAATTATTATTAATTACAAAAATATAATTTTTGTAATTAATAATAATTTTGTACCAATAAAAAAATCACTACACAGAATACTATTATAAAATCAAAGGACAAAATATACTCTTTGAAATGTACTGCACAATAAATGATAAAAATAAACTTTCATATAAACAAAAGATAAAATTTTCCCAAGTGATAAACATTGAGGATGCACTTGATTGTCTTCAGTATATTAGGTGAGGCGGTGTAGGATGCTTCAAGATGTATTTAAGACTGAATGTGTTAAAATTAGTATCACTACTTTTTATACACATTGTCATGTTTATATTTTATTCTAGATAATCAAGTGTTTAAATATTCTGTTATTCTTGTAACATTTATGTTCATAATTTATTTTTTAAAATATATTTTGTATTTGAAGCTGAATTTAATATGATTCAAAAATAAAAGGTTTTTTCGATGTATCCTTTTTTTATTGTTTGAGTTTGAGAGTTTCATATAATTCATTTCTTATGTGATATTTTTATTTATTTTCTAGTAATAAATTTGATGATAAATATTTTGTCAAGAATTTAAATAAAATTAATAAGCATATATAATCTTTACAGATATTTTTTCAAATCAGCCTGCTGATTATCTGTTCCTGTTACTATTCAATTGGATCTGCATTGTTGTATCCTTTTATATGATAATTTATAAATAAAAAAAAATACATATTTTTTTTAACAAACTCTATTTAATTATAAATATAGAATTGTTATTCTTTTATTTGAAATCACACTGATTTCTTCTTATGTTGCATAAACTGAATACTCATTCCTCATTTCAATAGGCAATGGAAGACTTTTTCAAAATTATTCATTTAAGTTGCAGCACTCCATTTGTGACAGCATTATTCATATGCATTTTGACACAATATTTCATATTGTGAGAATATGCATTTCAAGAATCTTGCCCATGTCAGTTCCTAGTATGTAATTCTAAAATATATTAATTTATTATAGTTACATAAATGTTGACAAATCATGTTATTTAAAATTTGAATTAGTTAAAACATATATTGCACTTATGTTATTGAAACACAAATGTTTGTTAAAGTTATATGCAGCAAGCAAAGTATGTTGAATTTAATTTGTAAGCAAGTTTAGGTAGTTATTGTGAATTAATGTATTTTTAAATCATAATGGCAGCTGATGGTGATTATATATTTTGGACAGGTGTCTGAAATGTGTATTGTCATAAAAAATATGGTGTTGCAACTTGTGTTATTTTTGTAACAATAACAAGTTATTGCAGGTTATAATAGTTGTAATGATATTTTGATGACATTATTAATGTTATTTAATTTCAATTGATTCAACAACAGAAAATGTCAAATTTTCTGTTGTTGAACTTTTTATATTAAAAAAAATCTATCTTGTACTTTTTATATTAAAAAAATCATCTAGGAATTCATTAAAAACAGTTATAGTTCCAATTTGAAAGGACCCAGCATTTAATCAACATCTTGTTTATTGTGATTAAAGCAGAAAAATTTGAATAAAAATTTTTATAATGTTGTGAAAGCAAATTTCAACTAAATCATGGTAAATGATATAACACTTTGAGGTATATAACATACTGGAATAATTGAATTGGTAAAAATCAAGTAACATCTTTAGTTGTCACCTCTAAACCTTTTTATTTTCAGTAGAGTTCGAGTATAATAGAGGAATGAACATTTTCAATTCTTTGTCCAGAATCTCCTTCAGGTTCACTATCATTCCAAATGTGGAATGCCAAGAATTTCGAACATTTTTGAATAAAAATTGCTTTAACCAGTAATAAATTGATAATAAGGATTTGAATGGATGTACACCAAGACTGTATTTTAATGCTGTGGGAGAACTATGAGGGGATAAAATATAATTATTGATGCGTAAGGTCTTCACAGGCATATCGCCATGCATACGATATTGCATTACTTTCCTTGTAGTTTATACAATCCCCCGATTTGCTTGGCTTGTAAATTTCTAGTGTTTCTAAGGCCCTGATGTGGTCTATCTGGAAGGATTTCTTTACGATGCTGGTGTTGTCCAAGTTGGCCATTACATCGGAGTTGCCAGGGCAGTGGTGTATCTAATTATTGACATTCCACACTTGGAATGATAGTGAAGCTGAAGCAGATTCTGGACAAAGAATTGAAAACGTTGTTCATCTATTATACTTGAACTGTACCGGAAATATAAAGGCTTAGAAGTGACACTTATTTGTACTGGTATTTTCTCTAGAAAGTAGTAACATCTTTAATATTATGTCTATGGAGAATTTTTTTACTTTTGAACATTTATTTAAACCCCTTCAAACCTAGATAATAAAATTTAAATTTTTTAATGAAATAGACAATTTGCAGATGTTTTTGAGATAGGTGAAGATGTGCCTGCAAGTGGGAAGTAGAAAAATTTGGAGTTTGAAAAGTTTTGGAAAGTTCTAGATGGTTTTAGAATTATTTTTGTTTTGAGAATTTTTAGAAAGTTTTAATACTTTCAATAATTCTCTTATTGATATTTTTAATGTTGAGATTCAAGAAATGTCTGATAATGAAGATTCTTTTTGAATGAAGTTTTATAATTCATTTTGACTTCTCAACAAAAAATATTTTAAGTGAAAATCAATTGATGTTATTTAAATTTCCTTTCTACAGCTTAAAAGTTTTTATTATTTTCAACATTGAATTTATTTTACCCTCTTGATGTTTGTTTAATTTGCATCAGTGTATTTATAAATTAAACACATTAAACTGTTTTATGACCATGTCTCTTATAAGCTGGATTCAGCTAAGAAAAGTTTTATATGGCCTTTGCACGATATTAGTATGTTTTCACTATGTTATTTATGGGTTAACATCAAAGATTTTCATCCAAGAACATAAACTATTCAAAAGGAATTCAACTTTTTCTACATTACTGTTTTGAAAATAATTGATATACATTAACAGCCATGTAATCATATCACTCATAAACTCTATAAAAGTGTATTTGCTTTTTAATTTAAAGCAAATTATGTTTTTCTTGCAGATCTGCCAGAAACTACATTCATCCAAGACATCATAAACATGAGAACACATTTCATTGGCTGATAGTCTCCTGGAGCAATGTTTTTGGTGATTATATCATCTGTTGGTATAAAACACATGCAGATTATGTATTGGGTTGATGCAAAAGTTCGTCCCGTTTTTTTTAAAAGAATCAAAGAAAAATTTTATTTACTAAAACTTACATTTAATCAATATAAGTATGTGCCATTCTGTTCGATGACCTTTCTCCATCTTTCCGGTAGCTGCATAATCCCGTGCTCATAGAATTTCTGAGATTTCTGGCTAAAAAACTGATCCAAGTGATTTTTCAAGTCTTCCAAGGAAGTAAAGTTTTTACCATCTAAGCTGTTTTGAAGTGATCTAAATAAATGGTAGTCAGAGGGTGCAAGGTCAGGAGAGTATGGTGGATGGACCAAAACATCCCAATCAAGTTGTAAAAGTTTTTGTCGGGTGGCCAAAGACACGTGTGGTCTAGCGTTGTCTTGATGGAACACAATGCCCTTTCTGTTGGCTAATTCAGGTCGCTTCTGGTCAATTGCTCGCTTTAATTCACTTAGTTGTGAACAGTATTTCTCTGAATTAATGGTCTGATTTTCAGGTAACAGCTCATAATAAATGATTCCCCTCCAGTCCCACCAAATGCATAGCATAACCTTCTTTGGATGTAAACTGGCTTTTGCGCTGGTTGAAGGGGCATCTCCGTGCTTACACCATGATCTTTTACGCTTAACATTATTGTACACAATCCATTTTTCATCACCTGTAATGATTCGCTTTAAAAATGGGTCAATTTCATTGCGCTTCAATAGAGAATCGCAAGCAGAAATTCGGTCTATCAAATTTTTTTCTGTTAACTCGTGCGGCACCCATACATCGGCCTTGCTTACCATTCCAAGTTGATGTAATCGCCTTGACACTGTTGACTGATTGATTCCAAGAATTTCTCCAATCTCTCGAGTTGTTTTGTGTCGATCACTTTCAATTAGTGCCAATATTTTGTCGTCATCAGCCTCGGCTGGTCGTCCAGAACGTGGTGCATCGCTAAGGTTAAAATTGCTTTCACGAAACTTTCTAAACCACTTACGGCACGTGGAATCATCAATGGCTCCCTCACCATACACAGAACATATCTTTTTTTGTGTCTGCGAAGCATTCTTGCCTTTTCGGAAATAAAAAAGCATAATATGTCGAAAATGCTCCTTATTTTCTGCCATTTGTAATGCTTAACAAAATTTTAAAAACACAACTAAGTAAGACAACTTTATTCTCAAATACTAGCTGAGATCCCTTCTGTCAAACAACGTCGAAATTTTACACATGTGAAAGAAATAACGCTTCAGTGTTGTGCTTTTAGCCAGTTGGTGTTAAAAACGGGACGAACTTTTGCATCAACCCAATATTTTTATAAGCAGAAGGGGAGTTTTAGACAGTTAACACCTGCAAAAAAGTCTGTAATTGCTGCTTTGAATGATGGTTTATCATCTTGTGAAATAGTGCAGAGAATGCATTGTCATCAATCAGTTGTGTTTGTTACAAAGGAGATGTGACTATGAAAACATCAAAAGAAACTCTGAATCAGGAGGTAAAAGTGTGAATATACCATGGTACTGTGGCAGGATATTAAATTGTCTCAGCCTGCAAGAATATTATTCCAAACTGCAAGCAAAGTAGGCAGAACAGATGGGCATAAAAGCAAGTGCATAAACTGTTATGCTGCCTGTGCAACATGAATTTAAAAGCCTACCATCCACATAAGTTCATTATTGATGACCAAAATACAGTGGCTTTTCTGAGCTAAGCATAATGTGGATTGGAATGTTAGCATATAGGATTCTGTTGTTTTTGGATGAATTCAAATTTAATCTGCAAGGATCTGACAACAAATAGTATATTAGATGTAGAAAAGGATACACCTATAATAGGTATTGCTTGATGCAGACAGTAAAGTTTCTGGTGAGTCAAATGATATGGAAATGTATATCCAGTAAAGATGTTAACAGACTAAATTTTATAAATGAATTTATTAATGTTGAATGCTACAAAAACATCTTATCTACCATGCTAATTCCATTGATCAAGGAGCAGTTTTGTGATGTGAGATGTTGCATCTTCCAAGATAAATTCTATGCCGTTTCACTGTAATATAGTGAGTAAAGTATAATATAGCCTTTCTGTATGGTTTTTAAGCATTATTGTTATTTAAATTGACTCAAAAATTGCTCTTTAGGTAAAAAAAAAATTCTACAAGAAGCCTAGATTAGAACCTGAAATTGGCCAGGTAATAATCCTGATCTTAACATTATTGAGAACTGTCTGCATAATATAAGCATGAAAAATGCAGATAACAGATCTGAAAGTAAAATGGATTATGCTATCAATAATTCATAACTTGAATCATTTTTATAACTTTGAACAATTTAGATGATATATGAAAAGGAAAATATGATAAATTAGAAAAATGAAAAAATCAATATAATAAATTGAAAAATAATATTAACAATAGTATAAATTCATGAAGAAATCTTTTCTGATTTCCCAATATTGAGATTTCTCAGAAGTTTGATAAGTTATTAGCAAGAAAACATTGTAAAGAAGTGGAGTCTTCCACATATTTAACCTATAGATCAGTGATTCTCTAACTTTTTTTCGTCACAGTATTCTTTTAATAATTTAAAAATTTGGTGGCACACACAGTTACTTTGGTAAGTAATGCAGGACAGTGATTTTTAAATGCAATTGGTTACATTTTAGGTCACATTTTCTAAATGCCTTGCTAACTGGCAGTTACAATTTCCAAACATGCCCTAGGAAGGTAGAACTAATTGAACTACTTGTCTGATGTCACTTATGTATGGGTATTTGCAGTGGTGGCACATTTCAAAAATCTTGCGGCACAATGGTTGAGAATCACTACTATAGATGAATCAAGTAAAATATGTGATATAAAGCTAAACATTTTAAAATTTGTATAAAATTTATCTTTCATTAAAAATTTATATTTGGATTTTTTTTGTATCCTTTTATTTTCTTTCTTTGCGTGAGTATATTTTTAATGTAATTACAATTGATGGAAAATTTTAAGGCATTTCTATAAAAAGTATGAGAATCCTGTCTAAAATTCAAATACTGTAGTCATTTATTATAAAACTGATTAAAAATTTGTTGTATTTTAATGTAAATTTCAACTATAGGATAAAAGCTTGTAAATATTAATTTACAAAAAATATTTTTTTTGTTTTATTGATTGCATATGTTTATTAGTTGAAAATTATAATTATATTTTGTTGTTATATTTTGTATATCATTTTTCCTTAATATTTTACAAGATTGTTGGCTTTCTTGCGGAAATATGGGTAAAGCACATTAAAATTTATTTTATTTATTTACAATACAGTTTTCTTTTAATTAAAAATTTTATTTCTTTTAGCTGTTGATGGATCCACTGGTTTTAAGTGTACTTTACGTTTGGTGTCAACTGAAAAAAGATATCATTGTAAACTTTTGGTTTGGAACTCAGTTTAAAGTAAGAATTTATTTTGATAATTAAACTGAAATTATAGTAAATCTAAACTGAAAAATAATAAGTTAAAAATTTTCACTTAATATTTTTAATTATTTAAATATAAAAGTATTGATAAAATGTTTATCTAATTCAAGTAGTCTTTTGAAAAAATTTTACTCCAAGAAAACTGAAGTTCTTTCAGTTTTCAGAATGATAACTGCTTCAAATAAAATTTCAAGCCTTTTCTTAAAGCTTAAAAATACTTAGTTTCTAATTTTGCTTTAAGAAAAGTAGTTTGAATTGAATTTACACATGGTATTTTATAACAAATGTTAAATTAAATTTAGTTTGAATAAAATATAAATTTTAATTTCAAAAATGTTTACTTTTTTATATTCTTGTTTAAATAATTTAGTATGATTAGTTACTCATGTGTGAATGTAAATTATATAAAAATTTAGTTCAGTGTAATTGTGTTAATTAATTAATTATGTTAATTAAAAATATTGATAATGTTGATGATTTTCATTTATTTCTAAAAGTGTAGCAGTTTGTTGTAATTTTCTTTTATTAACATCCACTGCTAACTTTTTAAAAAATAATTTATTATTCTCAGTTCTGCATTCTCACTATTCCATGCTGTCAATAATGAATGACTCAAAAAATTAGCAGTAATTAAAAAGTTGTTAAAAATCAAAATCTTACATATCCTGCAAATAGAATTTTAATGTTAATATTAAAATTACCTTCTTAATTCTGGAATGAATCACAAACAAACTGTAAACAACCTTTAAAGTTCAGTCACAAAATATTTTTAATAAAAAAACTTTTTACAAATGTTTTTGACTTTGACCAAAGTATGCCTCAGGTCTTTAATTTAATGAAAATTCCAAATAGGAAAAAACAACACTATATAACAACAAAAGTTTATGGTCGTAAATATAAAAATTTAAGATATGATTTAATACCAATTAATAAAATTTAAATTTGTCGGCCCTCCCCATTTTTAATTGCCATGCATACAAGACTGTTTTTCCATCCTTAAAGTTAATACATTTGCCAGTCAGGCCAGCCTTGTATATTTCCAAGGCTTCTTGCAGCTTTATATTTAATTTTGATTCCTTATACCCATTGGTAAAGCTGTATATCATTCATAATTTAAATTATTTTAAATGTCTAAATTGAATGCTTTCAACAAATTACTTTTTCAAAGTAATAAGATTTAAAGTATGTTTTAAATTATTAAATTATAATTTTCAAAAATTACAATATATAAGCTCTATTTAGTTTCCAAAAATAATTTTTTTTAATTGTTTCAGGCACTGTATTTACCTTGGGTGCTTTTGGCATTTAATGTGCTTTTCAGTGGAGGGTAAGTTTAATTAATTTTTTCTAGTAGTAGTAAATATTGAGTTTTTTTTAATTATAATTTCTTTTGTATTAAAATGTAAGAAATATTATTCATGCCATAGAAAAAATCAACCAAGAAAATGTAATTGTTTTAGCTTCAGTTATTATAAAACTGACTATTACATATAATTTTAAACAAATACACTGTTCTGCAAAAAAAAAATGTTTATTTCTGCTCCTGTCAAACATTTTCACTGATTTCTATAGTTTTAACAGTGCTGAATCTGAATCTGGCAACAGAATTGGCCTAACACCTATCAGTTTTGAGAAAAATGAGGTTTTTGAAGGAAAACATTTTCTGTTAAAAATATATTTATTGGCTACGGACATTGTCAATTGGCTAATTAGATACAAGTAAATTTATATTAATTACTCATTTTTTATTATTATATACATTCAAAACTGAAACACTTAATGACATGTTTTCTTCCTTGTATATTCTTCTTCTGAATTCTCTTGATGTAGAGTGCAGCAGTAAATCTGGTACTCATACTGCTAACATGTTTTTGTTCCACCTTCTGTTATACTGCTTTTCCATTTGAGGAAGAGTCTGATGGAACCTTTCTCCATGTTCATCAGAAACAGCTCCTATGTTGGAAGAAAACAAATCTAAATGGGAATGTAGGAAATGCATCTTAAGTGATTCCCCAGAACATTTGTGCTAACGTTTTCAAATGTAACTCATGCCTCATGCTGTCCTTTCTGCTGGTTTAAGTTTTTCCTTGAAATTAGGATCCTTCAAACACTGTCTTGCTTGGGGTACCAACAAAAATTCCCTCCTTTACTTTCACATTACTCAGACATGAAAAATTTTTTCTAAGGAAAGCCTTCTTCTCTGTCTGTAACTTTCAAAAAGTTTTTCATCAAACTGAGTATGATATTAAGAGCAGGTAAGAGGTTTTAGTTTTCTTCACCAGAGCAGGAAAAGTAATATTTCTCTGACCTAAATTTGTTAAGTAATTAGGCCACTTTTTTAGCAAATAGTGACTCATTCTTGCTTAACCATCCCATTTACATAAAAAAACAGCAGAATTTAGTACAGTTGACCCCCATATAAGATCATTGATTATTCCGTTTTATATGAATTCTATGTTGTACGAGTAACTTAGATTTTACAAATACGTGTACCGGGCTGTGAACGGCTCACGTATTTGTAAAATTTAAGTGACTTGTACAACATGGAATTCATATAAAACGGAATAATCAATGATCTTATACGGGGGTCGACTGTATATCCTCCTTGAAGACATGTTAGCATTGCAACAACTTTGAGGTCAGTGCACACATTCCACTTATGCTCGTTGTATTTTATCATGTCCAGCATTACCTTCATGTTGTTTAAAGTTTCTTTCATATGAGCAACCATAATAGACAGGTGTTTGTTGCCATTCTGTGGCAAAACTCCTTTAAGATCGAACTTTGAGTCAATAAAAAATCTCAAATCTGCAGCTTCTTTGGCAGCTGAAGCTCCTCCAACAAATGCGGTATATCATTTCAAAAAATGAGATTTTCCTCCATTGAAAAAAATTTCACATTTTCTTATTTCCTTTTTCTGTAACAGGACACCTTAACTTCTTTCTCCAAAAGTTTCCACTGCTGGAGATGTGACACAAGTATCTTTTCTTCTTGAAAGATTCAAATTATAAATCATATCATTCAATCAAGACTGACTGAGCTGTGACTTTTTTGCAGGACTCCATGATAGATGCTCATCATAATTTGATTGTTGTTTTGGCAAGGTGTGTTCAGGATTGGATTCATCTTCTGAACCTCCCAAGAAATTCATGATGAATCAATGCCATTATTGACATTGATTCATCATGGGGCAATGGTTAAGATGGTTGGGCTATTGTATCTTGCATTTTGATTTTGCTGCAAAGCTTTTGCTTTCAGACATGCAAAAGTAACAATCATCCAAATGATTGAGGTTTCCTTCAGACCATAAGGATAGCAAAAGGCACTGATTTGTGCATGCCATTCAACCATCTAGTTTATGTTGTATACGTGAATTACAGCATAAGAAGCCCAGGTTTCATCTCAATCTCCTACCTTACAGCCGAAATAACAATGATATGCTTTTTTCACTAGAGGCATTAGATTTTCGTTGTGCTTTCAAGTCACTTCTCCACAAATGTAACAAAAGCAGTCCAACTGGTTTTTGCACACGCAGACATGTTGAGTCTGAGTTCCTTTAGTCTTATATAGCTGACAGGCCATGCCTCCACACCTGACAGACAGATGAATGGGATCGCCTGGTACCTGACAGCTGACACCTATGGTCTACTAAGATGTAGTGCCTGACCCAGAGGGATCAATTATTAGAATATCAAGGCTAAAAATTTTTACATGTATTAATAATATACAGGTGGGGTTCATAGAACCCCAAACAAAGAAGTGTGTGTTAAATAGCAAACTAATTTAAAGTACCAGATGTAGGTTTAAACATTACCTTGTCATTGGAAAATAAACAAAGTATTATGAGTCTTATATAGCTGACAGCACAGTAATTATACACGCAGCACTCCTACTAATAATTTAAAAACTATTGGAGTGCTGCTGAACCCACTATATATTCCAGATAGTCATGATGATGATGATTTCATCATTTTATCCTCCAGTAGGTTCCTGTGACTAAATTTTGCATCATCACATATAATTCCATAATGTTACTCAAAAAACAAAATTTTTAATTTTTAATACACTTTGACAAAAAGGAATCTGCTATTTCATTGCAATTTTTTCAATGGTGGAAACCAGTGTTAATATGATACTGAGAGCAATGTTGAAATTTTTTAATTCCATTATATTTTAAAAACATGATTATGAACTGAATGCATTAACAAATATCAAATTAAGATTTCATATGTATAGATAGCCTTAGTATCAGTAAATGGAATAATTTCTTTTCAGAGGTTTATATGAACTCATTGGTATTCTTGTTGGACATCTTTACTTCTTTTTTAAGTTTAAATATCCTCAAGAATTTGGAGGCCGTGCCTTGTTGAGAACACCAGACATATTGTAAGTATAGAATAAAAGATAAACAAAAGCTTAAAAATTAGAAATAATTTAAATTTTATTTTTTAGACTTCATTATTTTCCAAACCGTGTAAGAGGATTTGGTGGCTTTGGACAAGCTCCAACACCAAGGAGACAACCAGATGACAACAACCAGAGAAGGTACAATTGGGGTCGTGGCCACATTCTAGGAAATCAATGAAAATTATCTGTGAATGTATAAAACTCAAACAAATTAACTATGATCATCATTCATCTAATTTTTTAATGAAACAAAGCTGAACTGTAAAATATTCAAAATCTATAGATGGTTTTGTTGAAACAGTCATGTGAATTATATTGTCATAAAATTATTTATATAAAAAATAAACTACATTATTCTAATCATAATATACTTTGTTTAAAGTAGTAATAATTTTTTAAGTTAAATGAACTTATATTTAATACAAAACATTGCTTGAAATACAAATTGTGATCAGTCCAAATTTCCTTGCAATATTTTTATTATTATTCCAAAATTCTGAGTTTTTCTAAATATATTATAAATTCCAATAAGTAAAATTAATTTTATTATATAAACTGAGCAAATAATACATAAATTACATATACATTCAAAATAGTATATTATTTTTAAACCAAAATAAAGTGAATGAATCTATAATAATCATTATTAAGTTTTCATATTAACTACATAATCAGTATTGAATTAGCTAAAGAACAATACATTTCAAACATTGAGAAGAAAGATTTTGATGGCTCATTTTCAAAAGATCTAGGATTTGCAGTAAACTTTTCAAAATTGTCCTAGTATAAATGATGATTTCTAACAGTTGTTTCCAGTCTTTGGCATTCAAAACATATGTTAATTTACTTTAATTAACACAGTTATTAGATTAAAAATGGTAACATTGGGAGAACATAACATAAAAATTTTAAATAGTCTGAAAAAACTGACTTGTTTTCATTTTTTCTGACATAAGTGATTATTCAATGACTGAAGTATGATCATTTAATTAGTAAATAAAACTCAGTTTCAAAGACAATTCTGTATTTATAAAATCTGCAAGGTTATTTTGTATGTGTTTTTTTATCAGAATTTATTTGCTTTTTATCTAAAACAGTTTAGAATTATTTATCTCAAAATGTTTATGGCACTTGATATGGATGTTTAGTCCATCCAACACAAACAAAATATGTGATAGATTAGCAATTTCCCATTTTTTCACCTAATTACAGAAATTTTATTATTATCTGAGAAAAATATGCACATTCACTGCCACTGAAACTCTCTTGTTTTTCGAATAATGATGAAAATTTAATTAGATTCAAATTAGATAACATGAAATAATTATGTAAACAATAATTTTTAATAATTATTATTTAGTAACTTAGAATTGCAGTCTAAAACTATTACTAGAAATAATCGCATATGTTGATAATTATCGAGTGAAATTAATGATGATATAATTAGTGATATATTTCTTGGTATTATTTGACAACTTGAAATTTTGTTTTTATTTGTTATGCATAATTTGTATATAGTAATATATTAATAGCATATGAACCCTTATGAATAAATATTTATTTTAAAAAATATATCAAAATCACATTAAAACTTGGCATTTGAAGTGACTGCTATTCTTTATTTCCCTGCATAATCATTAATTAATTCTTTCTCCACAGCTCTTGATGTTGATTCCTATTATGAAAGAAGTCAGTATCATGAATAATAGGAAACAATTCTCTTCAGCTTAGTACTGTTTGTGAAGAATTACTGAACAGGCATGCAGGGACAAAGAAGACATAGTCCAGATTTTTTTGTAATCATTTATTATTATTCAGAAAGAAGTGTTATGTTCTGTGGTCCAAAATATCGTTGATTTCAGTGTGTATGAATTTTTGTTGCCAATATGTAATATTGCATCACCAATCAGTGTTATGAAAAATATTTGAAAAATGATTATCTTCTATATCTATCAGCATCAATAAATTTCATATGATAGCCTGTCAGTCCAGAAAACATCATGCTATATAATCCATTTTATAGTTCTGTCATCTTAACTATGGCAGTTTGACACACAAACATGCAACAAATTATTACAATAGTTGTCATACATTTATCAAATTAAATTATATATAAATCTTATTTTCAAAAAGTTAGACATCTGTATAAAACTATAAGAATTCACATTATTCATAAGGATTGTGTTTTCTTAATTTTTAAATTCTGTTGCAGAATTTCAACAAGAATAAATTAGAACACTATGTCAAAATAATTCTTAAATTAAACAAGAGTAAAATGTGTGTGTTCAATGTCAAGCATTTTAAATTAAAACATAATATTGCCCTTCAACATTATTATTTACAACAAAAATTTAAAAAAAAAAAATCACACAGTATATTTTTCAAACAAAATTGTTTTAAATAATTTAAATTTATTAGGAATGAAATGAAGAAATAATTTTTTTTTCTTATTTAATATTAGAAGAATACAATTTAAAAGTTTTTATTAATAAGTAGCGAATATTGTAGATTAAAGATAGTAAATAAAATTAATGTGATGAGAAATCAGATGTATTTTGTGGCCAAATGGATAGCATTATATTTTCATAAAAAAACTTTGAATATCAATAGAAATTGGATAAATTTTGTAAAGATACTTTATTGTATTTAAATTGTAAATATAATGTATATCTGTTTATGTATTAGCATATTTATTTATCAAATTTTATATCTTCATTTTTCATTAAAATTAATAGATTTTTATCAAATTCAATATTTAATTGGCAATTCTAATTTTTAAAGTTTCACATAAATGTATTTTTATAAAAAATGGAATATAATTATCATTTCAATGTATTTCATTTATATGAATATAAACAAAAAAAGGATGCTGAAAGAAAATTGTTATGTAAAGTTTTAATATTAATAAAGAAAAATTATTGGAAATTTAATTTTTTCCTTTTAAAATTTACATTTCATAGACAGAAAATAGCTGAAATGCATTTTGGCATTAAAAGTTATTTGATTAATTGTATTTATTAAAGGCTTGGATTTGTAATTAAATATAAACAATATGAAAATAGATAAACTTTTATAGTTCTTAGAATTGAGGTACTGTAAGAACTTGTTGAGAATTTTGATTCATCTCCTAACTTAATTTATTACTTATACTTTTTATTCACAGAATACTGTTTTGACACCTATTATTAATACCAGTATGGTTCAATAATGTAATGAGCTTGAATCAGGAGGAGTTTTCCCAAGTTATGTGTTAAAAAGTTCTACAAAGTTCTTAAAACTTGTATTTTGTGAGTATAAAAGTTGCTTACATTTGAAACAAGTCTGTAAAAATATTGGTATTACCTTTTTTTGCAATTACATTGAAAACATTTTCAACTCTAATGAAGACTTTTCATTTCAACTTAGATTGTAGGATTCAGGTTTATATGGTATTAGAAAAAAATTTTAGTTGTTTATACTGTGTAGATTTTTCAAGCATACAAAACAATATATCAAAAGTCTGAAGTATAGAAGAAAAAAATTTAAAGCAATTTTCTGCAAGTAATCATTGAGGTTTTCATAAGCACTAAACATGCAGTAAAAACTAAATTAAAAAGGGGTATAAAATTTATCCACTGTTTTATCAATTATTAATTGGCAATTTGAAAGATTGCTGTTCATTATTTCTCTGCATAATCATTAATTAATTCTCTCTCCACAGTTCTTGATGTTGATTCCTATTGTGAAAGAAGTCAGTATCATGAATAATAGGAAACAATTCTCATCAACTTAGTACTGTTTGTGAAGAATTACTGAACAGGCATACAGAGACAAAGAATTTAATTAATGCAATTTAATGTCTGGAATCTAGGATTTTTACAATCCACTAGGTAAAATTCCATATGCAATCCGCTTTAAGAAATATCCGCATTAATACTACAATGACAAATTAATTAAAAATAGAAAATGAAAGCAACTTTGGGGCTGTCCATAAATTTCGACCGCTTTTTTTTAAATTTTTACTCCCTCTACCCTCTTGTCTCAGTTTGTCGAAGTTTCCGTAAGCTCCTACTCTTTGAATGTCTAATAAAACTCAACCTTCTTAAAACCTTCATTATGAATGGTAGATGTATAAGTAGAAACGAAACAAACGAAGCTTTGAAATAAATATAATAAAATGCATGCACTATAAAATTTAATGAAATAAATGGATGTCCACTGAAGCTCAATCCTCGTCCGACTTATCGTAATTCTTTCCTCTCAATATAGAAGTCATTTAGGGACAGCTCTTTTTCAAAATAATTTCATATCTCATAACTTACTTATAATTACATATAAAAACTAAACTAAAACATAGTTCTAATATAATAAATTGCCTAATAATAATTTGAACTAAATTATTTCATGTTTGTAATTGAATTCAATTTGGATTAACATAAAATTTCAATAAATTTTAAAATTACATTTAAATTTAATAAAGCATCCATTATTTTCAGATTTCAGATTAAATGCTATCATTTTCTCAGTTACTGTTAAAATATTTTAATCTTTCTGAGGATAATACCAAATTTTTTAATCATTCAATATACGAAATAAGTGCAGAATATTAAGATCTGATGTGCAATACAAAATACAAAATGTAGCGTCATTAGCATTATCTCCTTTTAGCGTCAACTGTTGATTACTATGGCCTAGTTTTGATCCAGCATAAATCCTATACTTTACTGCACATTTAACTCCAGCTAAGGGAAACCAGGTTAATAGTTGTCATTAACCATTTTTTCAAGTCAAAGTATTGATAAATACAATACATAGTGTACTAAATGATAACTTCAATACAGGGCAAGATCATCGCATAGGCAAATGAGACAAATGTCTAGGGCCCGGTTAAACTGTCTATTTTGAAAAGATTTGTAAATAAGATAGTTTACTTTTCTGTTGGACAACTGTATATACAGTAGAGCGTCGATTATCCGAATCAATTGGGGACTGGGATTGTTCGGAAGATCGATGTTTCGGATAACCGATTATGTACGAAAAAATATATTAATTTATCCCATCTTGACATTTTTCTCCGTTGCGTGTCGCTTTGCGTTGAATTTTCGTCGATGTTAAGCCTAACGAAGACTATTGTATCGTTAAAAATTATTTTTTTATTTTGTACGAACAAAATAAATATATTGAAAAATATAAAAACAATAAAAAATTACACTTCAGAAGTTAATTTAGTATCAAAAACGTAAAATATTTGAGTAGCCCAAGATATAGCCAAAGATTGCAACGCCACAGCACTGGCGAAAATTTAAATTTACTGACTGGAATTCTTTCGGATGATTGACTTTCGGATAATCGACGCTCTACTGTAATAAACAAATAAACAAAAATAAATTGCTTTTTATATGGTTATTATGAATTCTAAAATATAAAGAAAATGTATTCTTATGTTTCTTCTTATTGAAAGTAATTCTTCCGATAAATTAGAATTTTTTTTTATAGCGATAAGAATAAAATTAACTACAAGATGATGAGCCCGGGCAAAAATAACAGCAAAGGTTAAGATTATTAGATTATTTCGTACTTCTAATCTTTCTATTATATTATATTACTAACAAATGAGTCCGGCGTTGCACGGGCAAATGATTCGGTAAATATTATACGTTTGGAAATTAAATTATTTCTATCAAAAATAAAAATCGCATCTAAAATAGTACAGTATAGCCGTTCTTCAGATTAAGCCTTAATCCTCTTTCTCTCCCCCGCGGGGAAATTTCCAAAAATCTCTCCTTTTTTTTTTTAGTGTGTATTTTCATGATGTAGACTAACTGTGTACCCAATTTCACCTCTAGGTTCAGCGGTTTTCTCTGGGCGATGATGAATCAGTTAGTTCAGGACGTAATTTTATATACTGTATATACCGGTAGATAGCCAGTTGAACGGCCCGATGCAGGCATCGAGGAATACTAAACAGACATTCTCATTATTAAAACGTGTAAAAAATTATTTATGAAACTCACTGAGTGAATCAAAATTAAATTCTTTAGCTGTTTTATGCATCGAACAAAATGCTTTGGATAATTTAATGAAATAGTTGATAATTTTGCTGAATTAAAGACTAGAAAACAGGGTTTTTAAATAAAGTTTATTCATATTTATATACTTAATTTTTTAAAACTATCTTGGCTTTTAATTTAAATTATCTTTTTCATTATTCGATTTACTTTTCATGGATAAAATATTATATTATTTAAATATTAACCAAAAAAGGTTAAATTAAACAATTAATATTTTAAGGTAATATTGTTATTGTATAACAACTTTTGTTAGACATTTAATAAAATAAATATCAATTTTTTAAAAATTATAAACTGTTTAAACTTTTCTAGAAAAACTAAAATTTATTGTTATATATTAAATATTTTTTATTAATAAAAATTTAAGATTTGTTTTAGTTTTTCACATTGTTTTGT
The DNA here is from genome assembly GCF_000671375.1 of Centruroides sculpturatus. Taxonomy (NCBI): domain Eukaryota; kingdom Metazoa; phylum Arthropoda; class Arachnida; order Scorpiones; family Buthidae; genus Centruroides; species Centruroides sculpturatus. The sequence goes on along the minus strand of NW_019385148.1, from coordinate 314,149 downwards.
TTTATTTATAATTTATATATTTTGCATGCTTATTTTTTGTGGGAGAGAAAGGGGCCTGGTAAAAAGAAAATATCTACGATCCCAAAGTGGGTTAATCCGGCCTTGATTATTATGCAAATTAATATAAAAATAACTTAAAATTAAAGTAAAATGTTTATTTTTGGTCGCGTGTTCTCCTTTATTACTGTATTGAAATGACCTCGTTTAACGCTGTTTCGTTTAGCGCTTTGTCGTCTAAGAAAGTATCCCCATGCGTTAAGCGGGGTCTTACTGTATTTGTTTGGAAGTTGAGTTCTTTATTATTTTACAATTCAGTTTAAGACATTTTATCTTGTCGTGTTGATATATTTGTAGTTTATTTTTATTATTTTACATCTATATAGATATTAGAAACAGCTATTAGAACATTTTGATAATTTTATATTTCTTTGATATTTTTCTTCTTTCTACAAACGTAATTGTGACCGTTGGGTCGGTAGAGGAGAAGGGGGTATTATGGAACACTGCGGGTATTATGGAACCACCACATTTCGAACTGATAATAAAGGCAAACTGTAGCGGAATCTGGCTGAACTGAACTAGGCAGACATCCATAGCAAGTGGAAAACCCGTTTTACTTCAGTTAAACAGTTGTCCGTATTTAATCAGCAAATTTGTTTTTTTAAAAATTCGCAAGTTTTGAATGCTAAGTGAATTTAATTATTTTTAAAATATAAATCGTGTAGTTGTAGGTTCACTGGTGCATGTATTCCGTTCCAGAGACTTAGGGGTACATATTAATCTGTGTGATGTTCACGTTTT